>NC_056742.1:73388631-73466687 GCF_019279795.1 Protopterus annectens
GGGACTGTGCAATCTCAGAGTTAGTTGTTGTGTCTTTTGGCTTCTCCCGGTTAGGGGTTGCCACAGCGGAACTCTGGTCCGCTAATGATTGGCAGTAGATTTTTATGTGCCGAGTTGCCAGCCCTGATGCACAACCTTCAACTAAGGTACGCCCATTCACGCATGTCTCCACACAGAAGACACTCTAGCTGAGAATCGAACAGGGCAACGTCTTACTGTGAGGCGGCAACGCTACCGCAGCACCAGCACTGCAGTTCCAATCTCAGCGTTAGTATATAAACAAAAAACTTATCCAAAGCAGATTATACCGTTTTATGGGATAGTATAAATAACTTCACTGCACCTCCCCCCTCAGATGGAATTGGCAACTATGCCAAATTCTATACCAATGCTTTATACAAACACTTGTCCAACTGCACTGACTCTGCCATACCTGACAGGACCACAACAAGCCCTTCGAGGAAGAGCAAACCTGACTGGTGGACAACTGCCATTAATAGGCTTTACAATAAGAGGAAGAAATTGCTACTTAAGAGTAAGAGGGTGCGACCCCTAAAGTGGAAGCACTCCCTTCTCAGCTTAAACTAACAAATACGACTTTTTGTTAAGTCCTCCAAAGCAAACTATGAATCCAAATTAGCTTCCTCAACTAAGGACAACCATAAGGCATTCTTTAGTTACATCCGTAACCTAAAAGGAAAGGCCCAGATTTGTGCAAACTGGTAGTCAATGATCTGTGAAAACTGCACTCCCCTGTCCCCACCACACATACCCCATGACATACCTAACACACCTGTCCCTACCTTGCATCTCTAAAGAGCAGGTCATAAATGCCCTCTCTAAGGCCAAAAACACAGCATCTATGGACCTGATAACATCTCGGGCTGCTTCCTGCATGGGCTCCAACAATAATTAGCAACACCTTTGGGTACTCTTTCAATCATAGTCAAAGCACCAGTTTCATCCCAGCTGAATGGGAACAGCTACAGTTCTTCCCTTGTACAAAGGTGGCGCTTCACTAACCCAGGAGCTACACACTTATTAGCCTGACAAGCCTTTATCTGCACAGCCATGGAGCAAATCATCATGGACCTTATCAACAAAGCTATAGGTAATCTCCAAACACTTGACACTACTCAGTCTGGATTTGTCAAAGGGAGGGCATACCTGTTAAACCTGGTGGACGAATTTGAGAGTCACCAAGGGCCTGGATGAGGGAAATCTGTGCAAATAGCCTACCTAGACTTAGCCAAGACTTTTGACACCAACTCCCACTTACGCACCACAGACAAACTGACACAGCTAGGCATCAAACCTTACATCGTTAGACGGGTTGCAAACTGGCTCACTGACAGAATACATGTAGTCAAAATACGGGAATCCACCTCTAACAGTCGACCTGTAACCAGTGGTGTTCCACAGGGATCAGTCCAAGGACCTCTACTATTTGGAAAATGTTTCTCTGATGTATAAGCAAAAACTAAAGGTCTGTGGTTGACTAAGTTTTCTGATGACTGCAAACAGAGTGGTCACAGAATCTCCAAATGATGTCAACATCCTACAAGAGAGTCAAACAAAAGACTGGTACCAAAGTCATGGCCTTAAACTCAATGCAAAAAAATGTATAATCATCCCGTTTGGCAAGAGTTATGTTCCTGCTAACTACCACATCAACAGCAACACCATAAGTACGCATTCTGTGGTGAGAGACCTGGGCACACAGGTCGACAGCAATCTTACCTTTGATCACCATGTCTCCACAGTGGTAAGAAGGGCATTCTATATTGCTCATCTCATAAGTAAGAGCATTGCCTCCACAAAAAAAGTTATAACTTACCTGTACTCTTCCTTCATCAGGTCAATAACGGAGTACAATGCCCGTTTTGGTATGTACCTTTCCAAGCACTTTGCAGTAACTGGAGAAACCACAAAGGTTCCTCATAAGGAAAATTCAAGGTCTTCAGCATGTGTCCTGTGTGGAGCATCTGAAATACTACTCAGAGGTGATCTCTGCCTTGCATACAAGACAATCTCTGACTCTGCTACATTAGAAATGCTGCTTATCCACAAGTCAAATGGTACATGGTTTACTTGCTCTAAAACCTTAACCTGGTATGTGACATTAATACAAATTTCTGGAGGGACAGATTTGTCTCCCAGACATTACCATACCTTTGGAACAGACTCCCACTTCATGTCAAACAGAGCACCTCATTGGCCCACTTCAAATGCAATCTGGACGACTGGATAGGTTAACCGTAAATTCAGCCCAGGGGTTCCAACTATATCTCTCTTGGGCATTGGCATTAGGGGCTGATCATGGAAATAAGAGTAGAACTTGACTAGGCTTGTAAGGGCCCTAGGGCCATTAGCCTAGCAACTTCCTATGATCCTAGGATATATTAATTAGCAGAGGGTGCGGGGGGGGAGGGGGGGGCTTTCACCATACAATAAACGGTGTTTTTTTCACTCTGCATCTTCAAAGGAGTAACCTTGGTTACTGTGTAGAAGTGGGTCAACATTTCAGTGTCAACTGTGTCTCGAATGCCACAAAATCTAATCTATCCATTTACAGATATGTGCATGCATACAGACAGTAAGATATCTAGACTCATACATACATACATAAATAAGAATCTCAGCCTGTATCAGGGCTATCAGTAGACACCTGAGGCTTTCAGGTACTTTAGTTCAAGTGCTATGTTTGATCTGTTCTAAAAATGAATCAAGTAGTCATTCCTTAAAAAATATGCTTAAATTCTGCTTGAAGAACTTTCTAGCTAGCCATGTTCTGAATTTGGGATTCCTACTAGTTATAAACCAACAATCTCAGGCATTGTCAAAAATTAGTAGGATAAACTATCAAAGCAATTTACAGACATTTAAGGCTCAACATGCATAGAATTAAGAACCGGGCAGTAATAAATACAAAAGCAGCAGCAAAGGAAGCAAAGCATCTAATGCAGTTGCTTGTCATGCCACAGACCAAAATAAATAAGTGCTATGTGATGTACCACCACCAACCATGCAGAGAGGGGAAAAGTACTGCGAAAAAAGATCAGTCAACAGCTACCTGATATCAGTTTGAGAAGCTCAGCAGACTTGTGTCTAAGGCTAGAAGACTGGAGAAAGTTGTGGCTGGATTATCCTACATCAGGCACTTTTGGTAATACTTTAATACCAAAGCAGCAGTGCAAGTATGATGCTGTTTTTCTGGAGAACACTATTTGCCAGTACTGCTTGCTATTCAAGAGTATGCAAAAAAAAAAACACGACCTTATATGGAAGCTTGTCATTCTGATGTACTTTACCATAATTTTTTTTAAAACACTGGAAACATTTCTGGAGTACTGTAACAATTTACTACATGGCAAAACCTACAGGCCTACAAGGGCTGATGCTGCACACTTCTATTTCTTTAGAGTATGATAGCATACCAACTTCTCCAATACACTTGCACTGAGA
The DNA here is from genome assembly GCF_019279795.1 of Protopterus annectens. NCBI lineage: Eukaryota > Metazoa > Chordata > Ceratodontiformes > Protopteridae > Protopterus > Protopterus annectens. Next base: position 73,392,097 of record NC_056742.1, read on the forward strand.
TGAGAGGTATAACAATATGCTTACAACTGAAGTTAATGAAGTTAAAATAGACATTACTAGCCCTCACTGTAAAAAAATAAACAGGATTTTTTAGGGGATGTGGATACCCTCCATTTTCTGATTCAAGTTTCAAAACCACTTTTCCAAAATACAAATTGTAATGTAGGTCACAATATCTTTATTTGGTGGAAACTGCCCAATTACTGTGATTCTGATGTTGTCGTTTCTGTCCTTCAGCACTCACTGCTTAAGATAGCAAAGAAAGTAATTTGCATCTTGCCTGGTTAACAAAAGGTAAAGGGTACTGTCAGTATAAAGGTTTCACTGAAAGCCTATTTGACTGAAATGCATACACAGCTCAGGGGAAAAAGAGAGGTAATCTGGGAACACTGAAGAGGAGATGATGAAAAATATACACATTTTTGCAAATGACTATGTGAGACTTTGAAAAGTTTATGGTTGATGGGTTAGTGATAACACAGATCAGTATGCAATAACAGAATATGTTGTTACTGGTATTAACATGCAAGACCATCAAAGACAAAAGAATGTTTTAAGGTTTCTCTCTAAATTGCACTTGCATTATGACTGCTTTTTATCAGCTGGGAAGACAGCTCAGCTAATCCTCTCTATAAGGTAGCTCAGAAAAAGTCAGTCTAATCACAAAGCTGCCACTAAATCTGATTGGATACTCAAGTCTTAAAAGATCTAATAGAAAGGTGTGACATAGACCTTGGGCAAGGAAACTCAGTTCAACTATAAAGTTTATAATTGAGAAAATTAAGTTTATAATTGAGAAAATTAATGTGCCCTTTTAGGGCATTATAAGCTTTGCAAGTCTGCTGGATGATAAAAAGGAATCAAACCAATATACCTATTAATTACACACAACTACATTCAACTGAACATATTATGCCTATAAAATATACTTCAATAAATATTCAGTTACTACAGTGAAAGCTAACTTACTGGAAACAGTCATGAGTTGAATTCAGATACATTTTAAACATGGGACAAATATAACAGCTTCTGCGTACACTCAAATTAATGAGCTGTTTATATTAAATTAATAGTAACACACTGCAAGATGACAGAGATATGGTAATGTGATAACTTATAGGACTCTTGATTATGTTTATCTGCCAAGACCTGTTTACTTGTGTAAACTACGTTCAAAATAAAATGTAAAGCCAAAACCTGAGGTTAAAGTAAGCAGCATTTTATCTCATGATCAACTCTGTTCACCTCACCGGAACTCTTGCAAAACTTTGATACTTAAAATATTCTGCCGATAGTTACTTCTCTGAAACAAATGAACATACTGTTCACTTTAAACAATTTAAGTGACAGCTCAAATCACACAGTGGTTCGACAGCTTTCTGATGTTAGCCTTGGCAATGGACAGAGGAGTTCTGCAGCAGTTAACCATCTCAGCAGAACTACCACTTTCACCTCAATGGCAAAAATAACCAGCACTTTTATTAATGGGATGTACTATGGTTTCCTCTGGTTTTTAGCCACTTGCATCCTGCAGGTGTTTAACCTGTCCGGTGGCAATAAGCCCACAAAGACTTCATTCATTGGTTTATGTATTGCTTGAGCTTGTGTTACTCTGAAAACTTGGTGAATTTTGGTCCTTGTTACGAATAATGTTAATAATTTCACCTTCATGCTCTTTCATGTGATCTATGAGGTGTCCTTTACTGGTGGATTCAAAACCACAAATACAGCAACAGAAGAGTAGAACATATTCCATTCCAGTCACCTGAGGCGGACCTAAATTTGTCTCCAAGCTGACAGAAGAATTCCTTGTTGTGTTTGAATTCAAATTTCTGTTTGGCTCAGCAATTCCATTTACAGTCTGGTTTGTCACTTCTGCACAGGGTACAGTTTTGTCTGAAATTCCAACAGTGCATGCAGTTTCACTGATAGCTTCAACAAATGTTCTTATTTGAGGATCTCCCTGAAACCTATGGGAAGTGAATAACATGATCAAACATTGACAAAGTTAGCAAATATAAGCTACACCTCAACTTTTAATGGTGCTATGTCTCTGCACAGACTATATTCAACTTGAACTGAATCAAGCAGAAAAAAACTTGTGTGTACATTACAGCCTACATCTGTTGGATTTTAAAATAAGTGACACTGGTGTTTTCTGTTAAAAGCAACATAGCAAAAAACGGTCTCATACGGTGATCTTGATTAAACTAAGATGCATATACCAATAATACAGTTGTACCACAACAGTGTGTACACTCTTTGCTTATACCAGAAGCAGGCAGTTTACATACCTGGTACTTTGTGAAATTGCTTCATTTATGGCCTTATTCATTTGCTCGTAGTTGTAGTTTTGGTCACTTGCATGTTTCCACATATGTGACTTGAGAGATGGTGGATGACTACACACATAACCACAAAGGGAACACCTACAATAAGCCAAGAAAATGTGTAAGTACAATCCCGCAGCTGGGCTTAAGACAATAAACAAAAATGTCGAGTTTAAACGGAGACAGAATAAAATTCAGAGATATGCAGTGTGCAAACAAGCTGCAAATAAAATAGGCCAAGCCAAACCAGTATGGGGGGGTGTACTTTGTGATGTTCTTTGCACATACTGATTGTGATCCATGCAATCTATGTACAGTGAAACTTAAGAGACCTTCATGATTTTAAGACGGTCCAGTATCAAACAGATGGGTGCTGTTCACAGGATACATGCTTTAAGGACTAAACTGAACTGGAGGACAACTATGCAGATCATAAATTACTTCTCAATAATTTCACCTCATTATATCAACCCAAAGGTAATTTCCAAGGCCCGAGTCCAAAATGCTTTCAAACCAGACCACGTGTTCACTGCAATCATTGTAAGTCGGTTAGCAAAACTAAGGAATTTACAAGTAACTTTTTTTGCCAATTGTGGGTCAGATTGGCTCATATATTTAGCAACCTGTACACGCCCATGCCTTTTACGTAGGACAGACATCCAGACCCCTGTGCATATGCATTTCAGAACACCTAAGTGATATTAGGAATAGGAAACCCACAGTTACCCTATATAAACATACCATTTAATCATCCCAATGCTATCTTCAGATTTACCATCATTAACAAAACATTAGGAAATAAGACAAATAAAGGATGCTGGCATAGTCTTTTGGACTCAGGAAAAAAAATGGTTCATTAAATTAGGTGCTTTATTCTCACCTGGATTAAATGAATACTTATAATTAACTAACCAAATTACATGGCTTATTGGTACAGCCATCAATTATTTAGGCACAGTGCTTTATGGTCTGAACTTAACACTGAGGAAGGCTGTTAAATTTTGTCAAGCCGAAACTGGTCTGTTTGCCTATGTGCTTTTTACAGTAAATAATCCTCACAGCTCGTCACAGTCTGCTGGCTCTTCATTTGGATGTTTGGACTTTGTTTTTGAGCCGTGCAGTTGCCTTATGTGCAAGATTCTTTCTGGTTTCACTTTGGGTCCTTTTGAAGGGGGCCAAAGAGGCGCTCTGCTTGACATGTATGGGCAGTCTATTCCAGAGTCTGGGGAGTCTCTGGGTCATGAACCTATCCCTCCAGCATATTTTGTTTATTGTGATGACAAGGTTTAAATCCCTGGAGCATGTGGCTCTGAGGGATTTGGATTTCTTTAAGTGCAGCATGTCCAACAGCTCTGGGTTTGACATGGCCTTGTATGTTAAGCAGAGATCGCCTCTGAGTAGACTATGCGACAGAGCTGGAGTTTTTTTAAGGTGGTCAATGTAGGGCATCTGCTTTAGGTCTGTGATTCTTTTAGTGAGGTATTTCTTCAGCCTTTCCAGTTGTTGCAGATGTCGAGGTACATACCAAATGGGGGGTTGTATTCTATAATTGGTCTAATGAGGGATGAGTACAGTGGGACAATAACCTTTTTTCTGGATGAAAAGCCCTTAGTGATGAGGTGTGCCACATAGAAGGATTTCCTGACTGTTGTGGTGATGTGGTTATCGAAGGTGAGACCACTGTCCACCTGTGTCCCTAAGTCTCTTATCACGCTTTCGGTGTTTCGTGTACAGCTACCTATGTGGTAATTCACAGGTACATGTTATTCCCAAAGGGGATAACTATACGTTTCTTGGCATTGAGCTTGAGCCCATGGCTCTGGCACCAAGCATCTGTTTCTGTAAGGCCCCTTTGTAGAGTATCCACATCACTTTAGGATTCAATAATGGCTCCCAGTTTGCAGTCATCTGCAAACTTTGTTAGCCAGAGTCCGTTAGTGTTGGCCTGTACTTAAGAGAAGTAGATGCCAAACAAGTGCAGTCCCAGGACTGAACCCTGAGGTACTCCACTTGTTACTTGTCTGGAGCTGGATTTGGAGTCAGCTACTTTTACAGTGTGGGTTCCGTCAGTAAGCCAGGTGACAACCCATCAAGTGACATAGGGATTAATGCCCAGCTTAGCAAGTCTATCTATGATTCCAGAGTGGGGGATGGTGTCAAGGGCCTTGGCGAGGTCCAGATAGGCTGTGTGGATAGCCTTACTTTCTTCCACAGCTCTGGAGACTGATTAGAAGTCAGTCAGGTTCAGGAGACAAGATCGGCCCTTCAAGAACCCAAAATGGGTGGGGTCCAGTATTTAAAGGTTGCCAATGTCTTTTATAGTTCCATGATAATACACGGGATGAAAATCCCTTAGTGATGAGGTGTGCCACATAGAATTTCCTGACTGTTGTGGCGATGTGGTTATCGAAGGTGAGACCACTGTCCTGGACAGGACTGGACATTCCATGGACTTGCAGATTAGGCTCGTCAGACTGATGGGGCGGTAGTTCCCAGGATCCAAGGTGGATCCCCCCCTTGTGGAGTGGGATAAGTGTAGCTCTGCGCCACTCAGTGGGCATGAAACCTGAGGTGAGGCTATGATTAAACACGACACTTAGGGGAGGTGCCAGTTCTTTTTGTAGTTCATATAATACACAGCCCAGGATGTCATCTGGTCCAATGGATGCTGTAATCTTAGCTTTGGAGAGTGCGTTTTTCACCTGTGTGGCCATTATTAAACCAAAATTTGGCAAACTTCCGGTATTGAGATGGGGCGTTTAGGGAGTAAGGGGGGTGAAGTTGGCACTGAATTGATCTGCCAGGATATTGGCAATATCCTTGGGATCAGTATATTTAATGCCACTCTGTTGTAGCTCACAGCAGATCTGAGCATTGCCATTTAGATTCTTGACAGTTATAGAATCTTGTGGTTGTCTTTGGAATCTTTGGCAATTTTATTTTAATAACTAGCTTTGGAGAATTTTATGAGGGATCACAGTTTCTTACTGAGGCTGGTAAGGGAGTTTTTTGCATCCTGGGATTTTCCTCTTCTGCAACAGTTTCTTCCTTTTGTTGTAAAGTTTGTTTATGGCAGGGGACCACCAGATTGGCTTCCTTTTTTGGAGGAGAGCATATTGGTTCCATTTGGGATGGCACGATTCATGAATGAGTGGATGTGCTCGTACATTGCTTTAGTGTAGGATTCTCGTCTACATGGGTATCATGAAGTTTGTCACTTCTGACTTGGGTAGCATGAAGTTGGCTTTGGAGAAGTGTTTTATGGAGGTTTCCTTACTGGGGGGTGGGGGTGGGATGTGGATGTTAAGGGTGATTAGTTTATAGTCAGACCTGACCAACGAGGGGGGGTGACCATAGGTGTGGAGCATCGATTTCCCATGTTGGTAATGACCAGGTCTAGGATATTTGAGCCCCTGGTTGGACAATGGATTAGCTGACCCAGGGTGTTGGAATTCATGAATTCCAAGAACCATTGGGCAAATGTGTTGGTACACGAGTAGTTTTCCCAGTTAATGGCAGGATAGTTGAAATCACCCAGTATTAGGGTGTTTGGTTGTATCTTAATATTTTTCAGCATGTTTAGAAAGGTGTAGTGAGAATCTTGGGGCATGGTGGGGGATCTGTAGCAAGCTACAATTTGGATTGCAGTCTTACCTAGTGTTAGTTGCACCTGGAGAATTTCAGACGCATTGTGTTGGGCAACTAGCCTGGTGGTGTGAACATCCTTGGTGAATATGGACACTCCTCGAACCTTTAGTGTTTCGGTTCTGGTTTGGTGGCCAAAATGTGTAGTAAGAGTTGTAGCCTGGCATTGCAGGGGTGCTCTCTGGAGCCTTGAACCAGGTCTCAGTTACTGCACAGATATTGATGTTCTCCATTTTTAGGAGTGCCTCGAGAGAGTGCATTTTGAGGTTTAGACTTCTAGCATTGAGTAGCATTACCTTCAGAATTTGCACGCTTGTACTAGTTATGGTGATGGTTTTGTCCTTTGAACTTTGCCTAAAAAAGGCACTATAGGGGTGGCAAGAGCCTTAGCCAGTAATCTGAATCCCAGGGTGACATGTGCAGACCATCTCTGGCAAAGCACTGTGGTCTGTCGATCCTGTTGTCCCAGGCAGACAGATACTGGATCCCCTTTGAATGACACCAGGAGCTTAGCCAATTGTTGAAGTCAATCATTTTGTCCTTACATTGTGGTATCATTCTTGGCGAAGGCAGGATGCTACTCAGGGCTTGGGTCATACCTGCCTGGGGCACATGATCCCAGAGATCTTCCACGTCTCTTTTCATGTAGTCCAGGGAGGTACGTCTCAAGTCATTCACTCCAACATGGACAATGACAGAGTCATATTTGTACTTGCTGTGGAATGACTTGAGTGCACGCGTTATGTGGCAGATCCTGGTACCCAACAGGCAGCTGACTGTAATTTTCTCCTTGTTCAGCCTGGTGAGTGGGACATCAGTGTGCCTGACTATTGGGACATCAGTGTGCCTGACTATAGAGTCACCTATGACTAAAGTGTTAGGTACGTTGTCTTGCCTTAGGGGATAAAAATCTCATCTTTTTTGCTAATTTTAGAGGGTAATCAGTGTGCTCCATGTACTACAATAATAGTAACAGTACTCATAATATATTAAAAATATTCATACCACTTTCAATCAATACCAGTAATTCAGAAAAATATAGGTTTTAAGGATGGTATTTCTAAATAAGCATTTCAAATATTCTAAACATTGCAAAATCAATACATATTTGTATACAATGACCATCATGACACGGGAGTGGCTGTTGGAAGCTATATTGTGACAAAGATCCTTATTCAACACACTATCATTATCCCAGTTATCATTAGGGGTAATACATATTACTGACCATGGTGCGGGCAAGGCTATTGCCTAGTAAAAACAATTTAAAAAAAAATGGATTTCGGCACAAGAAATAAAAACTCACTTATTTTAATCTGAATACAAATAGCAGAGCTTTCAGGAATGATGCCTTCTTCAATACATATAAAACACAGTTCAAATGCAGAGTTTTTAAATACATCATATGATCTCATCAACCAATAAGAGCTAAGCTTCTTGTACAAAGAACCCAAAGTTTAAAGACACAACAACACATATAAAAAGTACATTCAAAATCAACTTAAAAAGCACAACAGATGCAGGCAATCCATAGCAACATTCACTTCATTATTCGATTTTGCTTTAATACAAGTTTTAAATTAACTGAAGCATTTAACCCAGATGCATGATCAGCCTGCAGTTTTAAAATCCACCAGCATTCAGATAGTTCAGTGGCATTTACAACATTACCACCTCTTACGTTAAAATATATCTTTTGCATTACTCTAAATTTAAATGCATTCTCTACAACATTATTATGAATATGTTTAGCCAAGGAATTAGTTTACTCCATTTAATTTCTGAAAGATGTTCAGAAATTATTTCCTTAAATTTTCTATTAGATTTACCTGCATATAAAGTAGTGCATGTCATGCCCACAGCTAAATAAAACTGCTTTGCTACTTGTAACACAGAAAATAAAGTTCATAAATATGCTTTGTTCATGGATGCTCAAAATTAACAGAAGGATCAACATGTTTACAAAAAACACAACTAGACACAGATGCTTCATTCAATAGCCTCTCATCTGAAATTCTTGTCTTAACTTCCTATAGATACAAATTTTCTGAGATTTAAGTTGAAATATTCTAGAAGAGAAATTTGTTATTTTGGATATAGTACTTAAAAATACTGATGGGCTGCTGTCAACAAATATAAATATGTTAAACTTCAATGAATATCTATAGGAAGGAAGTTCAGGCTAGCAGATTTCTCCATAGTTGCAGTATGCAGCCCGGTCATGTTTTTAAAAGGATAGTTAAAAGCTAATATATGAGAGTGAGTAGGCTGACTACAGATGCAACATTATGTAACCAGCAGTTGGATATATTAACACAAGAATTTCAGATGAGAGGCTATGATGAAGGGCTTTTGAATGAAGCAACTATGTCACTAATGAAAGAGATGGTAGATCTAAATCATATTTTTGTCAGAACATCCACAAACTAATGAAAATATTAACACTAAATTTAGGTACATCATGACATACATTAATACAAGTGGTATTATATACAGAAATCGGGACATACTAACTGCTATACTAGAACTGGATAAAATAATAGGGGCATTTCCTAGTTTTACTTTTAAGAAATGCCCTAACCTGAAACAGAAAATATGCTACAAGGAAATGCATGAAAAGAAGGACCAATCCACTAGAATTAAAAGAAAAGTTACTGTTCAATGCTATAATTGCGTTTCTGTAAACATATTGAGCCTTCTGTTACTTTTCAGCATCCATGAACAAAGCATATTTATGAATATGACTGCTTTGCTACTTGTAACAAAAAATCTGGTTTATTTAGCTGTGTGCAAGACATGCACTAGTGTTTCTACATATGTTAAGTTGAGCTACAGAGGGATATTGGGGATTACAGCAGTGGTTTAACTTTTAGGACAAAAGCCAATGAAAATCAACATAAGGGGGTGGGGGTAGGCTTCTGGTAAAATGTGAAAAAAAAATTGAGTTGTTTACTTTCCCTCTTTGGAAGCTACAGTGAAGTTCAGCAGAGTCCAAAGGTGATGAGAATGTCTATCCCCCTTTACCTCCAGCACAGCAACCCTCGTATATGAAGAATTTTCGGACTGAACGGTGGAATACTGGGAATGGACAGCACAGCTTTGTATTTCTGTATTGGTATTAAAGGATTTGAAATAGGATCTTTGGCTTAGTGGTGGATTATTTTCTTGTTGGTACTGTTAGAAGCTCTGCTATTTGTACTTGTATTAAAATAAGCGAGTTTATTTCTGGTTTCGAGATCCGGTTTTTATTGTTTTCACTATTTGTTGTATTTAACCTATTGATCTCAAATACTCAGTTGCACTCCTTGAAGCTGACCACAGCCAATGTCTAACCAAATGGGATAGGGTCAATTAGGGCATGAAAAGGGAAACTGGCTAGGCGTAAAATGACCTGCAAGGGCAGCTAGCCTAGTGCTCATCTATAAACCAATGACAGCTAATGGAACTTGTTCAGCTTTCTTGAAAGTCATCAAAACAGGACACCAGATTGCAGGGACAGTTCTGTTTCACATCAAACGCTGAATTTTCTATATGAAGCATTTATTGCATAGGAGAAAATTTGGAGACATTTTTGTTCAAAGGATTAAGATGTTAAACAAAGGAATTTCCACACAAGGACAGAGCACTTTGAGGTCTAGGCAGGTGCTCCCCCAGTCACCTCTGCTTTTTCTTCTACTGATAGAAGAACTGGCTCTACGAATACATGAGGATTTAGAAAAGAGGCAGACAATACGTGATGTAACGATGCTTCAGCTGGATACTGACAACTATATTAATGGTTGAAAACAGAAAAGGCCAACCCTTGGTGTAAGATGCTTTTCATCAGTTTTATACAGTATGGGATTAGAACTGAAATGTAACAAAATTATTGAAAGGAGTGGGAGATAGAAAGGTTGCAATCAAAGACAAAGGATGTGGAATTTCCCACCTACCTTGTGCTAGATGTGGGTAATATTTATGAACGGACAAGTCATAATAAACCTAGAAAATTTGTATAAAATGATAGGTAAAATTTTACAGAAAGGGGGTGGTAGAACATTTACTACTGTAGACAAAATAAATGCTATTAAGATTATAATTACTCCTTATATTATACATTTTAAGGCATACTCCCAATTACATTCAACCACCCCTCTGTGGTTAACACACAGACTAAATGAAGAGCAAGAGTTAACACAGACACAGGATTCCATAGGTTCATAGGTAGTTACTAGGCTATCTGCCTGAGGGCATTTATAAGCCTGGCCAGAGTGTGTTGGCTTTTGCCGCCCCATTGATTAATTAACTGAGCCTCTGTTAAGCAAAGCCAATGAAGTGATCCCCAGGGGTGTACTTTGTTACCCATCCACTCGTCAAGGCTTCTCTTGAAGAGTGTGGGGCTCTGCCTAATGTAGTTAGGAATTTTGTTCCAAAGCATGGGGAGTCTCTGTGACAGGAATCTGTCCCTCCAGCATGTTCTATTTATTGTTGCGGCGAGGTTTAGCTCACTAGAGCGCGTGACTCGCAGTGACTTGGATTTCTTTAGGTGGAGCATGTCCATCAGTTCTGAGTTGGGCATGGCTTTATAAGTCAGGCAGAGATGACCTCTGAGTAAGCGATATGCCACTGAGTACAGCCGGAGATTTTTCAGTCGGGCTGCATAGGACATATGTTTGAGGCCAGTAATCATAGGTTCATAGATTAGTACTAGGCTAACTGCCCTTGCAAGCCATTTTATGCCTAGCCAATTATCCCCTGTGAGATTCAAATCTTGTACCTTGTGTTTGTAAGGCAAACACCTTAACCATTAGGCCACCCTCCCAATCCCGCTTGGTGAGGTGCTTTTGTAGTCTTTTAAGCTGTTGGAAGTGTTTTGTGAGGTACATCCCAAATGGGGCATTGTACTCTATGATGGGTCTGATGAGTGACTAGTAGAGGGGTACTATAATCTCTATTTCTAGATGCGAACCCCTTAGTAATTAGATGGGCCACATAGAAGGATTTCCTAACTACTTTGGCAATATGATTGTCAAAGGAGAGATTACTATCTACCTGGGTCCCCAGATCTCTTATTACCTCTTCTGTATTAAGGGGGCTGCCACCTATGTTGTAATTCGTGGGTGTTTTGTTTTTCCCCAAACGGGATGACTATGCATTTTTTGGCATTTAGCTTGAGGCCATGACTTTGACACCAGGTGTCTGTCTCAGTAAGGCCTTTTTGAACGATGTCCGTGTCAGCTGGAGAGTCAATTATGGCTCCCAGTTTTCAGTCATCGGCAAACTTGGTTAGCCATAGTCCTCCTGTGTTTGCCTGTACTTCTAAGAAATACATGCCGAACAGTAGGGGCCCCAGAACTGAGCCTTGCGGGACACCACCTGTGACGGATTTCGAGTCAGACTTGGAGCCTGCTATTTTTACCGTGTGGGTTCTGTCTGTAAGCCAGTTGGCAACCCATCTTGTGACGTGGGGGTTTATGTTCAGGCTGGTGAGTTTTTCTATAATACCCGAGTGAGGAATGGTGTTGAACGCCTTGGCAAGATCAATGTAGGCTGTGTGAACCACCTTTCCCTCTTCTTTGGCCTTGGTAACTGTCTCGAAGAAGTTAACCAGGTTTAGTAAGCATGATCTGCCCTTAAAGCCGAACTGGGTCGGGTCAAGTGTTTGGAGGTTCCCAATGTCTTTGTTAATGAGTTTCATGATGATGTGCTCTATTAGCCTTGCAGACCAGGCTAGTCAGGCTTATGGGGCGATAGTTACCAGGGTCAGCTGTGGCCCCTCCTTTGTGGAGCGGAATAACCATTGCTGTGCGCCATTCTATGGGCACGTAGACTGTGGAGAGGCTGAGGTTGAACATTAGGTGGGGGGGGTTAGTTCGTTCTGTATTTCGTGCAAGACGCAGCCTGGGACACCATCTGGCCCCATTGATGCTGTGTTTTTGGCTTTTGAAAGGGCTGTTTTCACTTGTGCTTTTATGATTTCCGGGACAGTACACATTTCCGGTATTGTTGTGGGCATTTTTGAAGTTGAGAGGGAGGTGAAGTTTGCACTGAATCTATCTGCCAGTATGTTGGCAATATCAGTAGGTTTAGTATATTTTGTGCTATTTTGCACTATCTCAGGGCGTATCTGCGAGTTGCCACTTAGATTCTTGACATAGCTAAAGAAGGCTTTGTAGTTATCTTTCGAATCCTTGGCTATTTTTCTTTCGAAGTTAGCCTTGGATGATTTTATGAGGAACCTTAGTTTCTTATTGATAATGATCAGGGATGTCTTTCCTTCTTGGGATTTGCTTTTTTTCTGAACTAGTTTCCTCCTTTTGTTGTATAACCTGTTTATGGCAGGGGTCCACCAGACTGGTTTCCTTCTCTTAGGGGAGTGAGTTTTGGTTTTGCTAGGGATCCATGCATCCTGGTAGGTTTTCATAGAGTGCAATTGTAAAGGATTTTGCATCTTGGGCAGTGTTATCCTTTAGCGTGGCGGCTGTGAACCTCACCACCTCTGACTTAAGTAAGGTAAAGTTTCTTTAGAAAGGTTTTTCACTGTTGTTTCCTTGGTTGGGGGTGGTGGTGGGGTGTGGACATCCAGGGTGATTAGTTTATGGTCTGATCTAACCAGTGACGGGTTGACCTCCGGTACGGAGCACGTGTCGCCCATGTTGGTGATGACCAAGTCCAATATGTTCTGGCCTCTGGTAGGGGAGTTTACCAGCTGATCCAGGACATTTGAGTTGATAAATTCCAGGAAGTGCTGAGCCTGGGAGTTTGTACTCAAGTAGTTTTCCCAGTTAATGGTAGGGTAATTAATCTCCCAAGATCAGGGTGTTCGGTAGCACCTTCATGTTTTCCAGTGTCTCCAGAAAGGTGGAGTGGTGGTCCTGGGTTATGGAGGGTGATCTGTAGCAGGCCACAATTTGCATTGCAGATATGCCCGATGTTAGTTGCACATGGATGACCTCAGAGGTATCATGCTGCGCCACTAACATGGAGGTGTGGGTATCCTGGATGAATATGGATACACCCCCCGCCTTTTGTGTTTCGGTCTCTGTGCTGTGGCCGAAATGTGTGGTACGAGTTGTAGCCCAGTAGTACGAGTTGTAGCCCAGTAGTGCTGGAGTGCTCTCTGGAGCCTTGAACCAGGTTTCAGTTACTGCACAGATGTCGATGCTCTCCATACTTAGGAGTGCTTTGAGCGCATGCATTTTGAGATTTAAACTCCTGGCGTTGAGTAGCATAACCCTCAATTTTTTTTACTTGTGCTGTTTACGGAGGTGGGTTTGAATTTTGAGCCTTGCCTAAAAAAGGCACTATGGGGGCAGCAAGAGCCTTGGCCAGTATTCGTAAGCCAAGGGGTGACAGATGCAAGCCGTCTCTTGCGAAGCAACGTGGCTTGTCGAGCATGTCATCCCAGGCTGACAGACGCTGGATCCCCTTTGAATGACACCAGAAGCTTAGCCAATTGTTGAAATTGATAATTTTTTCTTTATACTGAGGTATCATTTTTGGTGAGGGTAGGATGCTACTCAGGGTCAGGGTCATACCCGCCTGGGCTACATGATCAGAGAGCTCTTCCATGTCTCTTTTCATGTAGTCCAGGGGAGGTACAGCTCAGGTCATTCACAACAACATGAACAATGACAGAGTCATATTTGTACTTGTTCTGGAGTGACCAGAGTGCTTGTGTTATGTGGCAGATTCTGGCTCCAGACAGGCAGCTAACAGTAACCTTCTCCTTGTCCAGCCTAGTGAGTGGGGCGTCAGTGTGCCTGACTATTGAGTCACCTATTACTAGTGTGTTAGGTATGTTATTTCGCCTTAAGGGCCGTGATTGTGCGGCACATTCATTTTGTGTTTTATGTGTTGTCTGGTTTGTGACGGGAGGTGTAGGTTTTGTGGGTGTCTGCTTTGGAGCTCTCTGATGCTTTTGCAGGCTTTTATTTAGAGCCTCCGAGTATGATTTAGTGTGTATTTGTGTATTTTTTGCCAGTGTTGGTTTAGAAGGTCTATGTGAGGCTGGAGGTGTGGTGCAAGTGTTAACCTTGTTCTCATGACTGTCTGTTCCAGTCTTGGGTGAAGATACCTTAGCCTCCAGTTTGGCTGTATAATTGCATCTCTCACATATGCTAGTGTTTTGTGGTAGGAGGAGAGGGCTGTCTGTGTACATGAGGCAGTTGTAACATAGCCTCAGGATACCCAGATTCACCAGCTGGACTGCAGAGTACACCTGAAGTTGCCCTTTGGTCATGCCTGAATAGTAGGGTGAGCTGCTTAGTCGCTTGGTTGGTGATGGGTGGATAAAGAGCCTTGCCATGCTGGGTAGTCAAGTGTCTGGGTATATTAGTGCTTGCTATTAGGACTGAGCAAGTGCTGGACTGTAGGATGCTTTTTGAGTGATTAGGTTGAGAGTTAGACTACTTTCAAGTAAAAAACTGAAGAGGAGACTTAGTGGAGCTGGGAATAATTTAACCCTAGCTAACTGGTGCTGCCCGGAGCACAAAACCATGCAACGTGTTTTTTGAACTACTAACTTCTGGGCTGGGACCACTCCTCCAGGGACAGATGGCTGCTCAAAGTTCCCCTCTTTCACTGGTGAACAGAGAAACTTCCCTCTATCCAAGTAAGGTATGGGCAACTCAGAAACTTGTAACACAGCCCTGAATTCAGCACTAGCCTGAAAACTGGACTATACTAGATTAGAAAGGCAGGAACAAGAAATTTATTTATTCATTTTTTTTGAAAAGATAAGGCAAAAACAGTAAAAAGTTCACTTAAAACAGACTACAAGCGATCAGAAAAGGCTATTGCACTTTACTGTGTAGCCTACAACAGTTAAACAATTTACTTAAACAAAAAACTTTTTAAAAGTGCAGGAAGTCAAATAAGAACAATATGTGAAAAAAACAAGCTTTTAAATCCCAATAAGTGCTGTAAAAATCAGCGTTTAGGCAGAAAACAGTTAAGTACAGCAAGAAAATACAGAAAACTGATACTCAATCACTCCAAAGTCTCTCTTTTAAGCTAGAAGACATATCAGTTTAAGGCTTTCTAGTGCTTTCCAGTAGGTTAGTTACAGGAAAGATGGGAAACAAGCGCAGATGTGGTCTTTTAAACCAGAAAGTTGAAAGAGATGGACAACTTCCCGAATGGTCAATAAACTACAATTCCTGGGCCAAGAACCACTCCTCTTGTGGTAGACAGGCTACCTAGTACATACCACTCTCACTGATAAGCTAGAAGGCTGCACTCCAACACAAAGGCTTGGGGGGCTCAGAAGCTTACAGTCCTGGATACAGCAAATCTGTACCTGGACTAGACTAGTTACGAGAAGGGTGGGGATCAAGCACAAACACTGCTTTAAAACCAGAAAGTTGAGAGAGATGGAAAAAAACTGCCCACGGCCAATAAACTACAATTTCTGGGCCAGAACCACTCCTCTTGTGGTAGATAGGCTACCTAGTGCTTACCACTCCCACTGATAAGCTAGAAGGCTTCCCTCCAACACAGAAAGGCTTGCAGGGCTCAGAAGCTTACCAACAGTCCTGGATACAGCAACTCTGTATCTGGGACTAGGCTAGTAACAGGAAAGGTGGTAAACAAGCGCAAGTGCGGCTTTTAAACCAGAAAGTTGAAAGAGATGGGGAAAACTGCCCAAACGGCCAGTAGCTACAATTTCTGGGCCAGGAACCACTCCTCTTGTGGTAGATAGGTTACCTAAAGCTTACCACTCCCACTGACAAGATAGAAGGCTTCCCTCCAACACAGAGGGGCTCAGAAGCTTACAAAGAGTCCTGGATACAGGAAATCTGTACCTGGACTAGACTAGTTACAGAAAAGGTGGGGAAGAAGCGCAAATGCAGGCTTTTAAACCAGCAAGTTGAAAGAGATGGAAAACTGCCTAAACGGGCAATAAACTACAATTTATGGGCCAAAACCCACTCTTCCCGTGGTACATAGGCTACCTGATGCTTACCACTCCCACTGATAAGCTAGAAGGCTTCCCTCCAACACAGAAAGGCTTGGGGGGGGGGGGACTCAGAAAGTACAGTTTTGTACCTACCATAAATGTAGATGTCCGATAGATATGCAACTGCAGTCCTTACATATGGGTTGTCCTGCCTCAGGTAGCCCTTCGGTCGGCCGGATTCCAAAGTCTGGGTCCGGCGTCGGCTGATGTCGCCTCTTCCCCGACGTCAGAGCGGCTGGGGTATAAAAGCATCAGTCGACGCCATCTTCTTCAGTGTTTCTTGCCCCAGATGCCAGGTGCCCTCCAAAGAAGGCTAAAATTAGAGACTGGATAAAAAATTCCAGACATGCACAACAGTAATAAACAGATACGCCATAACAGGTTTCCCCAGCTAATTTGGAAAAGGGGAGTGGACCCAAAAAGGATAATTTACAGAGGGGTAGGAGGGAGGGAAAACCTGACTGCAGTTGCATATCTATCGGACATCTACATTTATGGTAGGTACAAAACTGTACTATGTCCTTCAAGAATGCAACTGCAGTCCTTACATATGGGTTGAATACCATAGCCAAGCTGGGGGTGGTAGTATCTAAAATAAAGATGGTGTAGCTAAAATGCCCTGCAGGACTGCCGAAGCAAAGCCTGCTCGGGACCTGGAATATAAAGGCAGGTTGTAGTGTTTGGAAAATGTATGCACGGAGCTCCATGTAGCAGCTTCTAGAATGTCCTTTGTAGCCACCCCTCTTAGAAAGGCTGTGGAGGTGGCTATAGCTCTGGTGGAGTGTGGCCTGATATTGGCTGGCACACCTTTTCCATGGAAAGAGTAACAGAATCTGATGCAGTGTCCAATCCATTTTGAAATTGCCTTTCCTTGTACTCCAGCAGCGTAGCTACAAATAGTTGGTCAGACTTTCTGTTGGCTTTTGTTCTGTCCAAGTAGTAGCGCAATTGTCTGTGTATGTCCAAAGTGTGCAGCAGCTTTTCTCCTTTATTTTGAAGATTGGGAAAGAAGGTAGGCAGGTGAATTGCTTGATTTAGAGACACCCTGGATATCACTTTTGGCATGAATGAAGGATTGGTTCTTAAAGAAACTCTGTCCTGATGAAAAATGAGAAATGGAGGTACTGCCATGAGGGCCTGTATCTCCGAGACTCTTCTTGCTGAGGTAATTGCCAACAGGAAAACTGTCTTCCAGTAGAGAAATTGCAATTCTGAAGATGCTGCTGGCTCAAAAGGAGGGAGAGTTAATTTTTCCAACACGAAGTTGAGGTCCCATGCAGGCACTGGTGGTTTTCTGGGAGGTTTGATATTCTTAATCCCTCTTAGAAACTGTCTTAGCAAAGGATATGAAAACACAGGTGGATCACTGTTGTATTTTGCTGAAATTGCTGAAGCGTGTATTTTTATGGAAGAATATGACAGGCCATTATGCAGCATTTCTGCCAAGTATTCTAGTATCTGTGGGATGCTCATTACTGATGCATCCTGACCCTTGCTGGCATTCCAGATGTTGAATCTCTTCCATTTGGCTGAGTAAGTTTTTCTGGTGGAAGGTCTGCGTGCTTCCAGTAAGATATCTCGAACTTTCTTGGAGAGAGAGATATGGGGAGAAGTCATGGAACCCTCCAAGCTGTCAGCTGTAATGTTTGCAGGTTGGGATGAAACGTCCTGTAATTGTGCTGAGTCAGAAGCAGAGGCCATTGAGGCAGGGGCCACGGCTTGGTGCGAGTTATGCTCCTTAGTAATGGATACCAGTGCTGTCTTGGCCAGTCTGGAGCTATCAAAATGCCTTTCGGTTGTTCTTCTTTGATCTTCAGTAACACCTTGGTCATTAATGGTAGAGGTGGGAATGCATAGATTGTTAGAGAGTTCCAGCTGAAGGAGAGAGCATCCATTCTCCAGGCTTGAGGATGGTGTGTCCTCGAGCAGAACTTCTTCAGATGATGATTGAGGTGTGAGGCAAAGAGGTCTATGTCCGGCCTCCCCCATGCATGAGTTATTTGTGAAAAAATGTCTGGATGCAACATCCATTCGTGCGGATCCAAGATGTTTCTGCTTAGACTGTCCGCCAGAACATTGTCCTTGCCTGGAACAAACTGGGATTGCAACTGTATGTTCAGTTTCAGGGCCTTTTCCCAAAGAGTCATTGTTAGCCTGCAGAGGGGGTAAGAATGAGTGCCTCCCTGTTTATGTACCACATAACAGTGGTGTTATCTGTCTTTATTAGCAGTTGACCTTGCTGAAGAAATTTTTCGAAGGCCTCGATTGCATGAATCACTGCCAACATCTCTTTTTGATTGATGTGTAGATGCACTTCCCGGGGTGCCCATTGCCCTTGAATGCATCTGCCCTCCATGTGTGCCCCCCATCCATGATCTGAGGCGTCTGTTGTAATGGTTTGGCTTGTTTGAGGTTTGTTGAAAGACATGCCTTTGTTTAGCTGGCTTGCTTGTGCCCACCACAAAAATTCCTTTTGTAGACATGGAATGAGTGGAATAATTGCTTCTAAGTTGTGGCTGTGTTGAGACCATAAACTTTTTAGGTACCATTGTATTTTTCTCATGTGTAGTCTTGCCAGTGGAATCAGAAGAATGCAAGATGCCATGAAACCCAGGGCCTGCAGGATTTTCCTTGCAGTCATCTGGGTGTGCTTTGCTAGGCTTTTGTAGTAATCTGGTAATTGTTCTTGTTTTTCTTCTGTGAGAAAAGCCATTTGTGAGTTTGTGTCCAGTTTGGCTCCTAGAAAAATTATTTGTTGGGATGGCAGTAGTCTTGATTTTTGAATGTTGACTGTGTATCCCAAAGCCTGTAGTAAGTGAATGACATAGTTCAAGTTTCTTATCAAGGCTTGCTTGCTGTCCGCTTGTATAAGGCAGTCGTCCAGGTAAGGGTATATTTGTATCCCTGGAGTCTGCAGTGTGCAATTACTGATGCCAGGCATTTCGTGAATACTCTTGGCGCAGTAGATAAGCCAAAAGGCAATGCTGAGAATTGATAATGCTCTGACCCTGTAAGAAATCCGAGGTATCTTCTGCAACTGTGTCTGATTGGGACATGCAGGTATGCCTTCTTGAGGTCCAGAGTAACCAGCCAAGACCCCTTGCCCAGCAAGGGAAGAAGTTGCTGTAACGTCAGCATTTTGAATTTTGGCACAATGAGAAAAGTGTTTTGAGCGGACAAGTCCAGTATAGGTCTCCATTGCTTTTCTTTTCTTGGAACAAGGAACAGTCTTGAGTAGAATCCCTGGCCTTGTTTCTGAGGAGGAACCTTTTCTATTGCTTTGATTTGTAGCAGCTTTGAAACCTGTATGAGTGCCTCTGCCCTTAGATTTTGTGGCAGGTTTGGCATGCCTTGTCTTGTTGTTAAGGTAAGGAAGTGGAACCTGTAACCTTTATCTTTTATGTCCAGAATCCATTTATCCTTTGTTAAAACATGCCAATTTCTTGAAAATAAGTATAATTTTCCGCCTAAAGGTGCTTCTCTTTGAGCCTTGGTCGGCGATGTCAAAGTCAAGTCATTGTGATTGTCCCTGTGGAGCAATAGAAGTCCTTGTGCCACTTCTCTGATTAGTCGGTTGCCATTGGCGGCCCCTGTAGGAGCCTCGGTATTGCCCTCTACCTCGAGCACGCCTGTTTTTCCCCTTTGGAACTTGTCAGTGTCTGGAAAGGACCAATTCTTCGAAGGCCAATTCCTGCTGAACCTTGGTGGCTGAACCTGGAGGAAATCTTTGACTGTTTGTACTGATTTAGCCTTTTCCTCAATTGATTTCAACACATCCTGAGCATTAGCACCAAATAGCTTGTGTTTTTCCAGAGGTGCATCTAGAAGCTTTACTTTAACATGATCTGGCAATGCCTGTTCTTTCAACCAAGCATGTCTACGAATGACAGCCCCTGTCATAGCTGCCCTACATGAAGCTTCCAATGCATCATAACCACACTGTAGAAAATGATTGCTAACCTGCTGAGTATTATGAACCAAATCCTGCAAGGCCTTTATCTAAAGGCTCAGGAGAGGCTAACTTTTTCTGCAAATCATCCATCAAGAAATCCTGATATTGAAACATATGAAAAAGACAGTTAAGTGCCCTCATGGCAAGGGTGGTTGAGGTATAAACTTTTTTTGCCCCACCCCTCCAGGGACCTAGATTCCCTGTCTGCGGGCAAAGGATTTTTGGCCGTGGAAGTGACCACTCCTTTGGGTCCCTGGGAAATAGTTTCTAGGTCAACAGAGTGTGCCTTAGAGAGATGTTTATGAGTTTCAGGAACCCTGTAATATCTGTCTGGCTTGACAGGAGCAGGAGGGAGATAATCAGGAGAAGCACTCGAGTCTGAGTGCACATCATCCAATACATCTAACACAGGTGGAATAGCTAAAGGCCTGTGCTGAGGTAACTTAAGGAAAGTACGAAGCCTTTTCCTGGAGTTGGAGAAATCCTGGCCCTGCCACTGAAAATGCTCTCTCATGGAGTGGAGAATTTCCCCGAAAGAAATATCCTCAGGAGGAGAGGCAGAGGGAATAGATTCATCAGCATCAGAATCCTCGTAGGCCTGGAAGGATTCTTCCTGGGAATCTAAATGACCTGAGTCGCCAGAGGCTTCAATTGAGGAAAAGGTATCTGTTTGCTCAACCCTAGGCCTTTTGTCTGCAGGCGGCTGAGAACCCCTGTCTGGATGAGCCTGAGAGCCTCTGATTAATGAAATAAGATCTGCAGCTAAAGTCATGATCTGTTTATCAGAAGTGGGACCCTGAGAAAAAGATTTAGGAGGGAGAGACTTAGCCTGGTTGGCAGCCTTAGCATGTGTGTAGGCCTTGATGGACAAACACCGGAGGCCTAGCTGCCCCACGTGCAGGAGTATCTTTGTCCACCGGTATGGTGTCAGGCAAAACTTGGGTTTCGGTTTCAGGGGGAAAATCAACAACCGGCACCGGGGAAGCCTCCGGGACCGAAGTGTGCGGTAAAGCGGTGTCGTTGGTCTGGAGCGGTTGAATTACCGCCTCCGTGGAGACCGATGCACTCGCGGTAGGTTTTGGCGTGGTGTCGGTGGAAGTCACGGGCCGAGAATGTCGGTCCCGGTCCTTCCGTTTTTTGGAAATAAGTGATTTCGGTTGTTCCGACGGCATGATATAGGAGTAATTTTCCCCAAAAAAGTCTTCAGCAAATTCTGCCCAGCGCCTGAGTGTGCGCTTATTGAAGCAAGCACAGGCAGCACAGGCCGAGACGTCGTGGTCTGGGCCAAGGCAGGGAAGGCAGTAAGAATGGAAGTCCTTATGAGGTATTTGTTTACCACAAGACAAACAGTTATTAACTTTTGCAGTTTTATCTGACATCGGCTGAGACAAGAAAAGGTTCCCCAACGGGGTACTTAGCTTTTTGATGACTTCGGTAACTGAAAACACAAGAGCTGACCGACCGGCACTTGCGAACTGCTTCTGCTTCGGGCACTGCGCGGCAAGAAAGACTGAAGAAGATGGCGTCGACTGATGCTTTTGTACCCCAGTCGCTCTGACGTCGGGGAAGAAGCGACATCAGCCGACGCCGGACCCAGACTTTGGAATCCGGCCGACCGAAGGGCTGCCTGAGGCAGGACAACCCATATGTAAGGACTGCAGTTGCATTCTTGAAGGCCATGCTTACAAAGAGTCCTGGATTCAGCAAATCTGTACCTGGACTAGACTAGTAACAGGAAAGGCAGGAAACAAGCACAAACACAGGCTTTTGAATCAGAAGGTTGAAAGAGATGGAAGAGCTTCTCAAACGGCCAATAAACTATAATTTCTGGGCCAGAAACCTCTTCTCCTGTGGTAGATAGGCTACCTAGTGCTTATCACTCCCACTGATAAGCTAGAAGGCTTCCCTCCAACACAGAAAGGCTTGGGGGGCTCAGGAGCTTACCAAGAAGTAAACATCCTCAGAAGGGGATGGGGTTGATGTAGCTTTCCTCAAAGGTTGTAGCATTCAATTTGGAGGAATGGATCTAGTTACAAGAACAGGGTAAATGAACCCAGGGGAGGGGTACTATGGCTGCAGCAAATGGATGTCCCGAGTATGTCCAGAGAATGTATCCACCAAAGGAGGGATGCCCTGCAGACTTTGCTTATGTGTATCGGATGTGTCAGTGGAAGATCCAGCATAGACCACTGTACTGCAAGAGTCAACTGTAGTACTTACATATGCAAACGAGCACACAGAAAAAGTGTAATTGTGGCCACCACAGAGCAGAGGACTTGCAAAACTGCCTCCGCTGGTGGTAGATATGAGTGAAAAATGACAGCAATGTGTATTCGTAAATTTCAAATTCTCTCTGAAGTTAGGAAGACTCTTGTCTGCAAGGTGTCTATCTGTACTCCAATGAACTCTATGACCTGGACAGGGTGTAGACGAGATTTGGCAATGTTGACTAATACCTAGATAATCTGCTAGATGCAGGAAATAGTCCCTGGCCTGACAAAGTAGACGCTTTGTGGAAGGTACGGAAAGACCTGAATCCCCTGAAGCCTCAGGTGAGCAGCTATCACTGCCATAACCTTGGTGAACTCCATGGGAGGCTGTGGTGAGACCAAAGGGTAGAGCTCGAAACCGATAATGATTGGCCCCTGGCCAGAAGCAAAGGAACCTCCTGGAGCTTCTGTGTATCTTTATGTGATAGTAAGTATCCTGGACGTCTAAACAGCACATCCAGTCCCGCTCTTGCGAGTAAGGCAGGATGGACTGTAATGTGATTATTCGAAACTTCTCTTTGGCAACGGACAGGTTCAGGTTGACAGGTCCAGAATGGGCCTCAAGTCCCCGGTCTTTTTTGGCACCAAAAAGAACCTGGAATAGATGCCTGATCTGGACTGATCTTGGGGGATGGGTTCGATGGCTCGCTTCTATTACCTCTAGTGCTGCTGCCTCCCTTTGCGTGGATGGTACGTCCGGGAGGTGTTTGGGTGACACGGGGAGAGCCAGAAAAGGGATTGTATAACCTCTGGATATGACCTGTAACACCCAACAGTCTGATGACATGGACTCCCATGCTGTCAAGTGCAAAGACAGGGGACCCCCCCCCTCCCCAACTGCCTCCAGAGCACGGCAGTCGGGCAACCCCTCAGGGTTGCTGCGTGGGACTGTCTGAGAAGGGTTCTCAAGACCCAAAATTCCTCGGACCCCCTCTGCCCCTGGGCCGGCATCTGTCTTGACCTCCTCTGACTCTAGGGGAAGACGAACCCCGAGCATCCCAGGAATACTGAGACTTCCAGAACCACATCTTCTTTTGCCCTCACTGATTGAGAAAAAGATCTTTGAGGGCTGGAGAAGTGGATCCTGAAGGCAGACAGTGTCTTCCCGTCCTTCTCGCTCTGGACCAATGTGTCATGGATGGTCTTACCAAAAAGGGACGAGCCGTCATAAGGGGCATTCGCAAAGGACAGCTTAAAGGGCTCCGAGAACCGACACAATCTAAGCCAGGCCTGACGCCTCATGGCAACACTGGACCCAGTGCCCTAGCTGCTCCCTCAGTGGCAGGCGAGAGGAGGCACATGGACATATTTGAGACTGCTTTCAAGGTGTCCATCCTCATGGAGAATGTATTTTTACCCTCCTGCGATGTGGACTCAAGGGGTGACTCAGCGAGTTCCTTAACAAGGTCGCCCTGCAGTTGAATAACGTGGACCAAGTAAGTTCAGTGCCCTTACAGAAAAGGTTGTTGACACATACACGTTTCCCTAGGTGGTCCATCATCCTGGACTCTCAGTCAGGTGGAACTCTCCTGTGCTAGTTCCTTCTTGGTGGCCGCTGCTACCACCATAGTGTCTACAGGGGACCCTTTATTCCAGGCAGGTCTGTTCAAAGGAGAGCTTAAAATTTTATCAGGGTGCCTTGGAATAAGCTTCACGTTGTCCAGTTCCTTCCAAGCCCGCGAAGTGACTAAGTCCATCAAGAATCCGTGAGGGGGGGCACCCAGGACGTAGAGGAGCCCGCACCGAAGGCCTCCAGGAACACAGACTCAACAGAGGAAGGTTTTGGGGCAGACCAGCCTCCATGCTGCTGTAAAAGTTCCATGATGTCTCCAAAGGAGACATCCTAAGGAGGTGATCTGGGGGAACCTTCCCCTTCCTCCAAGTCAGTGTCCTCAGTGAGGGAATCTGGGGAATTTTCCAAGTGCCTCCTCTTGCACATACGCTTGCGAGGGACCTCTCCGGTGGAGCTCTCCGGACAGGGCTCGCAAGCCGCCTGATGTTCAAGGGGAACAGTCTGGGGCTCTTTGAGTGCAGGCTGTCCCTGCAGTAAAATGATGGGAGTCACAACCAGACCAGAGGGAGTCAGGGTGGAATCCGAAGAAATAGTCAGAGGTCTCGATCCAATGGAGAGAATGAATGCTGAGGGAGAGCAAACTTCCTGGGACCCTAGCACAGCAGCTGCTCTCCCGGGGTCTGACGAGGGGATCGGTGCCAGTACCGAAGGAGAGGAGGCGATGAGGAGATGACCTCGAACCAAGGTCGGAGCAGATCGGAAAAACTCCACCCCCCTCGGATCCGATGTCCAGGCTACTGCTCCTAAAGCTGCTGGGATCCGAACTAGTCAGATCAGACGTGCTCAAGGTAAAGTACAGTTGTGTACACTTATCATAAATGTAGATGTTAGAGTGTATTCACTGTTGCAGTCATCACAATTATCTAGATAGGTCTTCGGTAAGCCATCAGACTACTGGCATTCCAAAAAAATGCAAAGATAGAGACAGACCGCCTAGGTTCAAAGCTGCCGTCACTTCTCTTAAGCCAGTCACTTTTTCGATGGTATTCAGTGAGGCGCTTTCGCAGCCCCTGATACCTGCTACTTCAGATTCGCAGGCCTCTATTGAGACCCATTCGGAGTCCGGTATGCCGCGAGATGCTTAAACTGTGGAACCTGCGGATGTCTCTTGGACTTAGTTAATTCTGTACAAATATATATATATATATATATATATATATATTGTTTTTTACTTAAGACGAGTTTAAGTTTACTACTACTACTACTATCCGATCTGATTAATATACAGTGATTAACTAGAGATATATGGACTAAAGATCTTCCACATAGAGAAGTTTCTTGCACTGTTTTGTGTTTACATATGGAAAGTAGCAAACATCTTGGTCAAATCTAAATATTTGTATAGTTTTTGACTATTTAATTTTTCAATTTATATTGCACATGTACACACCTTTGCTTGTTTTCTTTGTTCATATTTTCCTGTTATTAAACATTCAGCTCCATCAGTTTTCTCATGTACAGCTGAGAAACTCTAACCTGCTTTCTGGTGTAAGTGTCATACTTGACACAATCCTCATTAATATGCACGAGAAATCTAAACTCTTTGACAGAAGAGCAACGGTAACCTACAACTTCACCTAGAAACAGTGGCAGTCTAATGATGTACCCCAATTAAATAACTCCTTTACCACTCAGAAAAAGTTTGCATGATGGTAGTTAAGTTGGCTCAAGTCTCAGGTATTCTTAGTTTCCAATAATAGTAGACAACTCATCCAAACACATCTAGTCCTAAACCGAGAACTAACTAGGGCAAACTTCTGTAAACCACCAAGCTTCTTTATTCCCTACAAAAGTTTTCCTTCTGTTAAGCGCAAGCAGATCTTCTATGTAGCTTTATAAGCAACAAATTATACACCTTTATTTATTCAATTTCAACATCACATTTCACAAAGAATGCTTCAAAAACATTCAATTTTAAAGTAGCCTGTCATCATTAAAACAACACTTGATAACCACTCAGTGGAAAAGCCTCTCCATCATTTTCCTAAAACTTGTTTGCACTGTTGCATCCAACACTTTCTTTGTACCATGTGCTAATTACTCACTTGTGGACAAGAACCAAAAGCATTGAATCAAGCTATTACTGCTCCCTTAAAAAATGTTCTTATGTAAACTGTCATGAAGACTTCTGACAAATCTCAAATATTTCCATCATTGCTAAAATTAATGAAAAAAATGTTCACCAGTAGTTTCTGCATTTTAACACTTAAAATTACAAACTCTCACAGTCAGAGTTTCATGAAAGATGCCGTTACATTTCACTCAGGTCCATAACTGGTTCAGTTTTCGCCAATAAACATGGACATCTTAAAGGAGATACTACTACAGGCTTAAAATATGCCTTTGACATAGATGCTCTTTCTTACCTACTGAACCCCATCTTAAACTCTGCTTCATATCAGTCCTAGTAACTTGGTTTACTAACTATCTCAAACGCAGACCGGTAATGGTAAAGATGAATAATTTCTCCTCATTTGTTGATAAAGTTTTATGAATATTAGGAGGCTGGCTCTATTACCGATGGAATGGAGACTATCTTTACATACTCCGCCAAGGCAAAACTGTTACAGGAGACCTTTGCAAAATTCCCAACAATACCCCACAAATGGACCCAGCTAAGATGGATACCACATTCACCTTCGATTTTGCCAGCACCTAACAGCTGTACAGAAAAGTCAGTAACCATTCTCCCTAAATACAATGGTACATTCAGGAAAAAAAATCTCTGGTGCAAGTCCTGTATTAATAAAATGTGTAACAAGAAAATAATGAAAAACTCAAATTCTCATTGCCTCCTACCTTAAGACAGCACTGAGACATGCTAGCAAGGAACATAAACAAGGACTATTAGAAAACAAAAAATGGAGTAAGACTAAGGTCACTACAGATACGGAAGGAAAATGCAGCTGTGGAAGAAATTTGCCAAAACATGGTCAGAAAGATCAAGTTTGCAGTAATGCTGACAAATGGGATCTATCCCACCAAGGATAAAGTCCATCTGGGCCAGTATGCCAAAGCTTGTGCTTCTTCTGCACACGGTGAACGTCTTGACCTTAGATCCAAGTATGGGTGCTACATGCTGGTATGCAAGGGATGTATAGGTACCAAAATCCACACAGCTTTCTTGTTCCAGTAAGTTACTGATGACAAGTACAACTAGGAAAGTTTCATATAAAACAAGGAATAGAGAAGAATGGTAGACCAACAGGGGTTTCACCTTGGCCAAAAGAAGGGAAATAAGGGAGATAGATGGGCAGTACATACACTGCAACAGTGATTTACTCAAATATCTAAAGTTCTGGTAAGTTCTTGGGACAAGAAAAATCTGGAATAGAAACATTTTGATTTGGGGATGCACCCTGGTGCAAAAGTTCTGATAAGACTGAATGTACTTGTCTGCTGATGGCTCTCTGGAACTTGAGGAATTGAAGGGTGGAAAAAGTGGTTTCCAATGTAGCGTATACCATACTTGAATGACTCAGTACCCAAATGTCCATTATCTTCTTCCAAAGGGGAATACTGATGAAGTTTGCTTGGGAGATTGGAAGGGCGAAGGCAGGGAGGGGGAGAAGGGATGTCATCAGAAGCTTGGTTTGTCTTGTAAGGAGACTTTTATTCCCCTGAAATCTGTTTTATGTTTGTCTTGCAATTTCTTTTTAGCTTCCCTCCCTTTTGCATAGACTTTTATGACAGAAAGGACCTGGATTAGAGGGGTAATTTATTTGAAATTTTGGAACAGGTGAAAGAAAAACCTCTGCATAAATTTTGCCCCTTTCTTTCAATTTTTTTTAAATATCTCTGCTGAAGACACTCCAAAAAGGAAGTTCATATCTAAAGAAGCATCCAAAAGCTTTGCTTTTACGCCTTCTGTGACAGTTTACAGTCTTAGCCAGGGTGTGCCTTCTCAACACTGAACAAGAGACAGCAGCTCAGAAACCTGCCACATCATAAGCGCACTTAAAATGGCATGCTACATGAGAAGCAAAACATACCACATTTTGCACTGCATTTTTAATGTCACTGTTAGGGATATCTGAAACAAGTTTGTTCATGTCAAAAAATGGAGAAAAGATATCTTAGCATGCAAGTCCGACCATTAAACTGCATGAGAGGCTAAAGTAGCTAATGTATACACTTAAGTTTCCATATCTATGACATGACTATCCCTATCATATGAGGGATCAACAGAAGATGGGAAAAGCTTAGAGGGCTCATTAGCAGCTGCAGATATTGTAGGATCACATGTTGGATTTTTATACAAGTATTTGTGTGTCTGTCAAGGACTCTAATACCCATCAAGCTTTCTGGGTATATGAGGCTGTTACTTTGGAGACAGGAAAGGAAAAAGGAAAGTGTCCTCCAAAGCTTAAAGAACTGGGGGAACAGGTGAAGGCTTGGTAACACCCATATGCAAAATACTACAATCTGTATGATTTATAGAGTTGCTTTCCTTCCCAATTAAAATGCTGCATCATTTTCTGAGTATTTTTCCCCACAGAGAGCTCTTCATCGGGAGAGTCAGAGGACATGGTATCTTCAAAGTTCACATTCATATCACAAAGGGGAATGAGTGAAAAGAATAATCTAAGTTGTCAGATTCTGGCTCAGAGGAAGAAAACTATGTAGACGATGAATCCACTTTTAAGGGATGGGGTAGATGTAATGGAAGTAGAAAAAGTGAGGAAGAGTAAAGCCATAAAGGCTTTAAACAGCCCCCCCCCCCCCAAAAAAAATCTTGCCATTTATCTCGAGTATCTCTTGAAAAAGGAGTGGTGGTGAATGTGCTTATGTTTTTGCTTCTTTTTAGAAGGTATCTAAAGACACTACATGAGAAGGATCCAATCCAAGATGAACCTCCATAAGAGAACCTAGTTTGCCCTTGTGCACATTATCCAGTCCTTCTGAAATCCCAAGCCTGGGTCACATTTATGAGGCCTTAGTGACCTTTTCACTGAAAACAGACAAATGAGGGCTTCAACAAGTAAAGCTCAAATCAGGAGAACAGAAAAGCAAAGAAATCAAACTCCATCTATGGACACCACAAATAAGTTTAGTACAAACATAAGCTGCATAAAAAGCTTTCACAATAACACTTTATCAAGTGGTTAAAAACAACATATTACAACATCCATTTAAATGCTTTCAAAATACCATACGATGTAAAACTTGATATAGACTAAAATTCAATTTCTTTAATGATCCTGAGTTCAAAATACACTTTCTACTCACAGCACTATTAAACCAGGGAAATCAGTTCTGGACACACAATTCCAATTGAGTTGTCTAGCATAACCCATTTAGTTTATGTGTTCGAGAAATGGATGCTAAGAAATTCACCTCAAGATTGAAGCACTTAAGACACTTGTCAGAAAGGCAATGCAACATTCTCTTTTGTTTACACCTAACTTCCATGCCTCTAAACTGCCCAGATTTTTGCCTCATTTGTTTGATCTGTTCCTCATAAAGTCCATTGTTTTCAGACAAATCAGAGTGTTCTGAAGCCACTGAATAGTGACATGCATTTGAGTTTCACTGTTTATACAAGTCAGACAAAAATGCAGGCAAACACACATCCTGTTACTCTAGCTACTTCCTAAGCTTGTAAGAGAACAGAAACCTTATCAGTACAGAAAGTGGGCAGAACCAAATCTTTTATTCTGCTGCTGTCATTTGCTGGTTCGAACTGGCAGATGTTACAGTGTAGCACTAGACCTGACCTTAACTTATGCAGGGAGAGATTAACATTTGTTAAGGTTAGGTCTCACCCCACTGTAACGCTTACCCCACTGTAACGCTTAACTTATTTGTCTTTTTACAAATAAAGGACTGCAATAATTGCCCTAAATGCACTACATATTAATTCATTTATACTCCACTCTTTAATCTCATTTAAAATGCATATTTCTCTAAAATTAAATGTTCCTTCTAATCAATGCTAAAAACTTAAAAGTACAGTTGTGTAAAATCCTACCATAATGGTAGATGTCCTTCTCTTCACTGATGCAGTATTCATTACACTAGGGATCCCCTGCCAACTGCAGCCCGACGTACAGCCAATATACCAAAGCCTTTAGGTTGCTTTAAGGTACGCTGCAAGTCACATGTATGCTCCTTGCGTAGCAATGGGCATAAAGGTGATGCCCAGACATACCACCCTCAGAACTGAGAGCCCCAGTAGGAATGCCAGTCCAAGGAAAAGAAAGGTAATCAGTACATTCAGAAGAGAAATGGACCAGGGGGTGAAGGGAGGGAGTGAATACTGCAACAGTGAAGAGAAGGACATCTACCATTATTGTAAGATTTTATACAACTGTACTATGTCCTTCCACTTCACTGCTGCAGTATACATTACACTATGGAGAGTGCTAAAGTTCAGGAAGCAGAGACGGAGGAGGAAGAACCAGCACAGCTCTCTAGGAAGCCATGAAAGATGGCCCTAGCAAAACCAGCTCTAGCTCCGGAAATTCCATCCCACTTGTAGTGCTTGGCAAAAGTATGCACAAAAGTCCAAATAGCTGCCTCAAGAGAAGAGTTGGTATCCAAACCCTTGAAAAAAAGCACCAGAAGAAGCCACAGCTCTAGCAGAATGAGCCTTAACAGAAGGAAGGCTCTTACCATGAAAGGAACAACAAGAAATGGTTTTAGAAATCCAAGAAAAAAAAGAGCTTGCTTGGACACAGCCAATTCTAAGGACCTAGGATGAAAGGAAACAAAGAACTGATCAGATTTAGGGAAAGTTTTAGTTTTATCCTAATAAGATCTGAGTTGTCAATGCGCATCCAATGTGTGTAGCACCTTCTCATTGGCAGATTGCAGAGAAAGGAAAAAAAAAAAAACCGGGCAAATTAATAAACTGATTGAGAGACAACTCATTCACCACTTTGGGCATAAGAGGAGGATTAGTATGAAGAGACCCCCTTGTCCTTACGAAACACAAAAAATGAGGGCAACCCATAAGGGCTTGAAGATCAGACATCAGTGTGGCAAAATTAAGGGCCAATAAAAGTACAGTCTTCCAAGTGTAATGTTGCAAGGAAGCTGGGGCTGAAGCCTGTGTCAATTTTCTAAAACAAAATTAGGATCCCAGGAAGGAGGAACAGGCCTTCCTGGTAGGGTTAAGATTAAGGATACCTTTAAGGAATTTAGCTTCAAATCTAGAAGCTAAAGGAGGTAATAAAGACAGACAAGCAGAAATAGCTTTCTCCGAGAACGGGAGAGGATGTCCACCTTCCAAACCACAATGGCACAAAATACAGGAAGTTGTCTGTTCAATGAGGAGGCAAAACAATCAATTTGTGTAGTACTCCACTTGTGGACAATGTCCAGAAACACATCCCTGTGAAGCATCCATTTATGGGACGGAGTTATGGGCCTGCTCAGTGAGTCTACCACAATGTTTTGACCTGAAGGAATTATACTGCCTGAAGAGTCACTTGGAACCAGATAGCTAGTTCCTACACTAGAAGTACCACCCAGCAAAGATAAGACCTTGCCCCCCCATTTGTTGACATACCACATCACTGTGGTACTGTGTAAACATCTTGAGAGGTCCTGGGAAAAAGAGGATGAAAGGCCTGAAGAGCCAGCAGAAGAGCCCTCATCTCCTTGACATACATGTGGTCTTTCTGTTGAAGAGCTGACCAAACTCCCTGCACCTTTAGGAAGCTGAAAGCTGCTCCCCATTCCACATCTGAGACATCTGTGAACAGCTCCTGAGAGGGAAAAGGTGGATGAAAAGGGAACCCTGGACTAAGAGTTAACTGCTGAATCCACCAGTGAAGTTTCTGCTTGAGATATGGGAAGAGAGGAACTAAGAAATCAAGGGGAAGAGAATGCTGAAGCCAAACTAACTTTAGAAGCCACTGAAGTTTTATCATATGGCATTTGGCAAAGGGAAGCATAGGAATAGTGGAAGCCATGAACTGCAGTGCTCTCAGAAATTCACCTACTGTTACAGAGGAAGGAGGGACTGAAAAAACAAAGTGAGAGATATGGCCTTGGGAGGAGGCAGGAATGCCTGCATAGGAACAGTCTGGATCCTGCACTCCAGAAAGACATGATCCTGAGAAGTAGTCAAAAAGAACTTTTGAGATTTATAGTGAACCCCAGGTCTCTGCAGAAGGGAGATTGCAAAGTGAAGATTTTGCAAAAAGACCTCTGGAGAGGATGCCTGAAACAGGTCATCATCCAGTTAGGGAAATAACTGGATCCCCCTTAGCCATCAAAAAGCAATCACAGGAATGAGGTGAATACCCTTGATGCAGCAGAAAGGCCAAAGGGCAAAGCAGAGAACTGAAAATGCCAGGAAGCAACAGAGAAATGCAAAAACTTCCTGAAAATGGTATGAAGTGGGATATGGAGATAAGCATCCTTGATATCCACATACACCATGTAAGCATGAGGAAGCAATACAGGGAACAAAGTCTGAAGAGACAACATTCGAAAAGAGGGAACCTTCAGAAATGAATTTAGAGGAGAGGCCTAAAATTGGTCTAAGTATCCCCTTCGGGAAACTGGAACTTCTTGAAGAGTACCCCGAGTGAAGAGAACCCAAAGCACCCCTGGAAAGGAAGACAGCTGCTCCTGTGGGGACTGAGGAATTCATATAAAAGGGAGAAGAGACTTCCAGACCATGAAATACCCATTGGGGATATTCAACAGAACCCAGGAGTCTTGAGTGATTTTTAACCAAACCAGGACAGAGAGAGAAAGGTGAAGTGAAACAAGAATGTGACTGAGAAGAATAGGATAGTCAGACAGCACCTGGTTCATCAGGAAAAAGACATTCCTGGGGTACAGACATCTGAGTAGCTTTAGCAGGAAGAGCCCAGTTCCCACCTTTCTTGCCCTTGGGAGGAGGGTGTGATGCCCCAACACTGGCCCAGTAATCAAGAAGCCTCAATCCTCACCACTGACAACAGTGGGGAGCCTACACACTGGAAAGCTGTCAAGTACACACACAATAAAATGCAATTTCCCTTAAGAGCACACAGAGACCGCAGTCAGTATGGGGCTGGTTTCTCCATCTTTCTCCAGATCCCCAATAAGACTCCCCACTGGCACAGCTATAGAGTTGAGATCTTAGCCGAGTGGCCAAGCCAAGACCACCAGGACCCTCTCTGTCCAACCAGTGCTTTGTGTCCCTGCCCAAGTAACAGACACACACACACACCTGGGAAAGGCTGGCACATGTTTACTAGCTATGTCCCCTGCTACCAGCCACTACTTAACTACTGGAGAATATGAACAGCCAAAGCATGTGTTTCAAGGGAATTGAGTATGTGACAGTTTGTGTAAACTGAGATGTACTGAGTACTGTAAACTATGAACTGTGAATAATGGAAAAATACTGAACAAACAAGATTCTGCCTGAAGGCAGGAAATGTGCCTTTTATGGAAGTATATCCAATTTTCTCTTCTGCCTAGAAATATGATTATGTGAATTGTCTTATGCTTACGGGTAAACCTTTGATTGGTTAATTGCCCTGTGTAATGATCTAATTGGTTCAGTTTTATATTTTTGTACTGTCAGCAATATCACTAGTATTTAAGTTTGTTTATTCCTTTGTTCTGGGAGTCTCCCTGGTACTTTCCATGAGGCTCCCGCACGTGTGTACTGTTAGTTAATAAAAGCCATTGAAAGAGAGAAAGAACTGTATCTGTCTTCATTTTTAAAGTAATGTACAACTTTACAATTGGTGCCGTTTACTCGGATCTGAATTAAGAGCAAGCTGCAGCAGTTGAGAACTGAACGAAATACTGCTAAAAGGGCCCACAACAGATTTTTCGGTTTCTGTAGCATTTCTTTCATTTTTCTGTCCCAGTCTGCCTTCTAAAGTTTTATGATTTTTATTTGACAAAGTTATGATTTCTCTCCTTCAGTCGTTTTAATGTAAGTGGCATGCATTTCTTTTTTGCTTTGAATACGCAGTATGAGAGTGGGGTTAATACAGAAAATAAACTGGCATCATACGTACGAAAGGAGGAATGAGAGTGGGGAATAAGACGTTTTTCATAACGCCATAGCTAAACCTGTGTTAAACAGGTATAGCTTCTTGTATGAGAGTGTGGTAATAAGACATTTTCATAACACCTTAGCTAAACTTATGGTAAACAGGTATAGCTTATCGAGTGACAATGGGTTACTAAGTGAAAATGGGAGCGAGTGCGGGAAAAATAAATGAGCCAGAAAAAGGTACACCAGCTGGTTATATGTTTTATCGGGTGTCCCGGGACAGTTGTATGTTTTTAGATCAGTGGATCGCCTTTACTAAGGACGATGGCGATCTTGCTTTTCCAGAAAATGGTAGTTTTAATAAAGATGTTCTGACTAATTTACGAAAAAAATTAAAAAAGAAAGGAAAAATACCAGGGTTGTGCTGGGCAGCTTTTAATGATTGGATGTGTGAGGCAAAAGAATGGGAAAAAGATTTGGTCGTTAGCAGTCTTAAGGACAGTCAACAAAAGTTAAAAGAGCAGATAAAGGAACTGCGACAAACTACTAAGAATCTAGACATAGCTAATTGTAAACACTTAAAAGAACCACCCTTTAAGGGATTATATCCGATACAAGAATTAAATAAACTACAGATACCTGAATCATCTGAAGATGATAATCCATGGTTTTCCCCACCCCCTACGGCTCCTCCACCGCAATATCAACCTTCACAACTATGGGATGGAACTGTTAGTTCTACAATACAGAGTGAAGGCCGGCAGATGGAAGAGCAAATCATTCCGGACCCCAGACGGGGAGATCAGGTGATAGGAAGCCGGCCTAGCCGCCTGGCTATAGAACAGCCTGACCGAATAGATACAGGCAAATCATCCCCTAGAGTAACCCGCTCCAAGATAAAGAAACAGCACAAAAGAAAAGTGTGAATGCTTTTTGACCCTAGGTCCAGTCAGCCAAAAATACCTCAAAACAGGAAAATGGTTTATTCACACAAGGGTAAATATTATAAGCAATGCCCAATTGTGGTTAAGGACAAGGATGGTTACATTAGTCCGGATAAATCTCATCAAAGCTTTACTTCCGATTCGAGCACAAGCTCGTCATACGAAGCAGGAGTATTTCCACTGAGGGAGGTTCCAAATCCAGCACATGCCAGAGATGCGGAACAACCGGCTACTGTAGTCGTACCTAGGGCGTGGTCGGCAGTTGATTTTCAAGCCATTACTAAATCACTTCCGCCCATTCGTAATAACTCAGCAAAGTTTCAACGCGTATTAGCAGGACACATATGTTTACAAAATCCTACTGTAGAAGATGTTAAAGATGTCCTCCAATACGCTGTTCCAGCTGATTTGATGAAACTTATCTGGGATCATGGCTAATGTCCCCACCCCAATACCAAAGCATACCACACAAGGGGAAAACGGTTTTGAAGCGGTTAGACAACAAATAGTTGATGCTATTATCGTCATAGTGCCACCTACCCCAAATTGGTCTAAGATTAAGTCAGTCATACAGAGAGAAAACGAACCTATAGATGAATACTTACAACGACTTACTGATACCTTTGAGGCATATTCCGGATACCCAGAGCCCACCGAAGGGCCAGCACAGAGCGGGCTGTCAGCTGCTTTTGTGGATGGGTTACGCCCCCCAAGTGAGAGATAATTTAAAAGAAGTATGTTTGAATTGGCCTAGTCTGGGCCTGCATGAGTTAGTTCAGCAAGTACAATACCTATCTGACCATTTGGTTAAAGAAAAGAAGGATTTACAGGAAAAATTAGTACAAGCACAAATTCAAATGTGTAACGCTCTGGGCCAACCCGGTCACCGAGGTAGAGGACGAGGGTGGGGAAGGGGGAGGGGTAGAGGTCACAGTCCAGCTACTCAGAATAAACAAAACTATCAAGGTACACAACCCACCCAACCCCAGAATCCAAGTAATCAGAATGAATGTTTCAACTGTGGCCAGATAGGCCATTGGAAAAATGAGTGTCCATATTTGGCAGAGCAACCTGCACCATACACTGAGGCACCACAACAATGGAATTCTAACTGGACGCCAAACCCTCGACAACAACCACAATGAAGGCTCCCTGAACAGAAACAACAGCAGTTATACCCCCTCCTTCCTGTGGATCAGGACAGGCCACATGTTATGTTACAAACCATATCCATTTTTGATCGATACTGGAGCAACTAAATCTATGCTAACTAGCAGAACAGCCGTGAATATTCCACTTTCTAATAAAGTAACTAAAGGAGTAGGTGTGTCTCTGGTATACCTATTGAGTATTCTGAAACCGTCCCGGTCCCAATAACTTTGGGACCGTTGCAGGATAATCATGCCTTTTTAGTAGGACCATCAGCGCCTTTAAATTTATTAGGAAGAGACTTGTTGTGCAAAATGGGGACCACCATCTTTTGCACAGCTGATGGAGTCTATCTCCTAGTACCTTCAGACCAACAGGACACTACTTTAGCAGCCTTGGATGATACTATCACATTGCAATCAATGTGTATTCAGTCAGATTCTAACAGAAATGAAGATTTACACTCCCTACCCTCTTGCTTGTGGACAACTCATGATAATGATGTAGGATTTTTGACTTCAGCTATCCCTGTAAAAATAACTCTAAAACCTGGAGCAAAGTTGCCGCGAGTACCACAGTACTCTCCGACGGCTGAGGCTATTTCTGGTATAGCCCCTGTTATATCTGCACTAGCACAGCAAGGGATAATAGTACCCACCACAAGCCCATGTAATACTCCAATATTACCAGTAAAGAAAAGTACAGTTTTGTACCTACCATAAATGTAGATGTTCGAGGATCCACCAGTCCTAACAGTCGCCCGAATACCAGACATGACCATATCCTCAGTCTTTTCTTGCCCCAGATGTCAGAAGACCTAAAAAGACAAGGCCCAATATACCTGCCAAAAATATGTACAATATATATACAAAATATATACAAAAATATCAGCATATAACCTCACCTACACAACCCCTAAACACAGAGGGCTGCAGCAATGTGGATCCTCGAACATCTACAAAACTGTACTATTTGCTGCAGTCCTAACTATTGGGTAGAATCCCAAAGCAGGGAGGGAGGCTGGCAAATCATAAAGAAGCAGGAGCTGACAACATGCCTTGCAAAATAGCAGTGGCAAACCAGCCCTAGACTTAGAGTAGAGAGGAAGGTGATAATGCTTAGAGAAAGTATGCAGAACTCCAAGTAGCTGCCTCCAAAATATCCTTTCAGCTGGAATCTCCTTGCCATGATGGGAATAACAAAATGCAATGCAAAACCCAATCCACCTAGAAATAGTTTGTTTTGACACAGGCTAACTCAAAGCAAAAAGAAACAAACAACTGCTGAGACTGCCTAAAATAGTCCTGTTTGGTTTAAAGCCACACTAGAAACCACCTTAGGCATAAAGGAAGGATTAGTACGTAATGATACCCTATTGGAAAATCAAAGGGCTCTACTGCCATAAGGGACAGAAAGCAGTCTTCCATGACAAGTATTTCAATTCAGCAGTGCTCAAAAGTTGTAGAGTAAGTTTTTCCAACACAAAATTGAGATCCCAAGCAGGAGTAGGTTATATTCTTTGCCCCTCTAAGAAACTGCTTGAACAAAGGATCGAAAACAATGGTGGGTCACAAAGCTGAAATTGCTGCAGCATGAATCTTAATGGAAGAGAAGGACAAACCTTTGTCCAATAACTCAGTAAGATATTGAAGAGCCACACTCAAATTAGGCTCAATTGTACTAGGTCTTCTAGCTTCCATAATCACATTTAAAACTTGTTGAGGAAGTTGAGACCTGCTGTGTTTCAACACAGAATATGCCAGGCTGTTAGATGAAGAGGAGATAACAGATGTGGAATCAAAGGTAAAGGCCATGAGGCCAATCTGGAGCTGACCTTGAAGAAGAGGCAGAGGTGGAAAGGCATACACATGAAGATTTTTCCAACTGAAAGAAAGAGCATCCATGATGAAACCCTTTGTGCAAAAGCGAACAGATCTATGTCGTCAACTTCGGGGATCCATGATTTGTCTTTCTGTGCTCGAAGAGTTAGTTCTCCCATAAAAATAGAGGATAAGAATGTGTTCCCCTTGTTTGTTGATGTACCACATGACAGTCGTGTTGTCTGTTAGAATCAACACCTGTCCTGCCTTCATGTTGATATACTTGTCTTGTATCCACTTTCCATTTAGATGAGCTCCCAAGCAATGTCCGAGGCATCTGTTGTTAAATCTGATTGTTTAGGTGACATTCCTGTCCATACATTTTGAGATACCATTGCAGCTTCCTCATATGCAGAGCACCAGACCATGAACCCTAATGCTTGAAGGACTGTCCTTGCAGATGAGATGATGGAAGTAAAGGATAGACTCTTTTGTTTGTCCGGGTTAAACAGGCCATCTGGGCTGCTGATTCAGTCTCACACCCAGAAAGCACATGTCTTTAGAGGGTACTAGACTGGACTTTATTTCGCTCACAGAATACTAGGCATCTTAGCACTGCTATAGATTTGAATTCAGCCTGAAGTAAGCTATCACTGGAGCCAGAACCTTGTGAATACTGCAATGCAGAGAACTGATATGCAACTTAGTCTTATAGGCACATGAAGATCTAAAGTTACCATCCAGTGATCTTTGCCCAGCAGAGGTAAAGCTGTTACATCTTGAACTTGGGAATGTCCAGATAAGTGTTGAGGATAGATAAATCCAAAATTGGTCTCCAGGAACCTAGCCCCTTTCTGATACAGGGACTGGCTGAATGGCCCCTATTTGGAAGAAATTTGGGGGAACGCCTGGCATGCTAAAACCTGTAACACCCATCTGAGTAATTAAATCCCAATTTTCTTTGAAAAGAGACAGTCAAAGGATGCCCTCACCAGAAGCCTAAAAGAACTAGACTGGGAATCATAAGCAGGATATGTCCATCCCTTAGTAGGCCAATTTCTTAACAGTTTGCATAGACTTAGCTTTGTCCTCCATTTTCTTCAGACTGTAAAGCATCCAAAATCCTTGTCTTAACATGCTCAAGCTAAATTCTGATCCTCAACCAACAGAACTAGTAGCAGCCACCCTCGAGGAGGCCTGTACAGCATCAAAACCACATTGCAAAGAATGCTTACCCACTTGTTCAGACACGCCAGCATCCACCTTAGATTTCAGTTGTGAAAGGAGATAATTCTGATAGCATGTGAAACTGACAATTCAACGCCTCATGGCTAAAGTGGAAGAAGTATACACTTTTCCCCATCTATCCAAACTCTTTATCAGTGGGAACAGGGTTTTAACCACAGAGGCCTTAACACCTTTAGGTCCCTGAGAAATGGTCTAGGACTCTTAAAAGATACTTATGAGCTTCAGGCACCCTATAGTACCTATCAGCAGGAGGCAAAGAATCAGGGTTCAGGAAGCCTCTGCAAAACATCTTCCACCACATTCAACACAGGAGTAAGCCTTTCCTGAATCAGAGTAAGCCTTCCCATTTAAAGTGCTCCCTCATGGAATGCAGAGTCTCTGAATCCTCAGGAGAAGCTGTAGGATGGAATCATCCACAGAGAAGCCTCTGAACACACTATCAAACTCAGGTTCCCTCTTATCAGGAGGGGCATAGAACCTCTAATCATAGTAATCAAATCTTCTGCCATTTTAAGCATATGTTTCTAGGCACAGAACCTGAAGTGCTAGGTTTGGAAACAGAAGGAGGAAGAGTGGCCTACCTCCTGCATCCTGTAAAAACCTCTGGCTCCACATTCCCAAACACTAACCTGGCACAGTCTAACCTCCTCTTAGCACAACAGGCCCTAAACAAGGTATACACAAGGTATGGTAATCCCTATGAGGTATCTGTTTCACAAGAAATACAGTTATTCACTTTTAATACTGAGGCAAGAAAACAAAACCATGCGGCAAAAGATAGTTAGGACTGCAGCAATGTGGAATGAAGAACATCCTGGTAAACAAGCTTACAGATTTGTACAGAATTTATGGGAAGTTAAAGCAGTTATGCTTGTCTTCCCAATTGTGCCAAACCTTGCCACTATTTTAAGCTGTATCCCACCTACAGCTAAATGTTGTACAGTAATAGATATTTCATCAGCTTTTTTCTCTATCCCAGTACATTCTGATAGTCAATATTTGTTTGCTTTTACCTACAAAGGGCAACAGTATACTTGGACCCGATTGCCCCAAGGGTATGTAGAATCTCAGACTTTATTTTCAAGGGAAATGCATAGGCAATTACAAGATTTACAGCTACCGTCACGTTCAGTTCTTGTCCAATATGTGGACGATATACTTATAGCCTCCCCAGACAGTAACGCCTGTAAGGAAGATTCTCTTTTAGTGTTAAAATTTCTAGCCGCACGTGGATTTAAAGTAAATAAATCAAAATTACAATATTGTCAAGATAAAGTACAGTATTTGGGACACATAATGGAAATGGGTTCTCGCCGGATACTCCCAAACCGTATCAGTTCTATTCAAACTGCAACTCGTCCTGTAACCCAGAGACAACTTAGACGGTTCCTTGGTCTAGCAGGAAACTGCAGACAGTGGGTGTCTAATTTTTCGGAAATTACCGCCCCTCTGTTGTAACTCTTGAAAAAGGACATTACAGACCCTCTACCCTGGACGTCACAGCATGATGAGGCTTTTTCAGGCAATCAAAACAGCCCTGATAAATCCTCCTGCCTTAGGGTTACCGGACTATTCTAAACCTTTCATTTTCTTTTGTTACAAACGAAATAAGACTGCTCTGGGTCTCTTAACCCAGCAACGCACTGGAGGATACTGACCAATTACTTACTATAGCACTCAATTGGATTCGGTTGCTTCTGGTTACCCAGCTTGCTTATGGGCTGTGGCTACTGCTGCTGTCTTGGTAGACATGGCAGCTCCACTAACCCTGGGACATGACACTGTACTAGCAGTCCCACATGCTGTTCAAGCCTTACTTCTGAAAACTAAAACACAATATCTTTCAAATGCACGCCTTACTAAGTATAAAATAAGTTTAATGGGAAATCCTGCTTTACAAATTAAACGCTGCCCACCACTAAACCCTGCCTCTAATACCAACCTCAGACGAGGGCGAACCACATGACTGTGTATTAGTAGTTAACTCTGTTCTTTCTCCTAGGTTGAATTTATTTGATATTCCTTTGCAAAATCCTGATTTAGTTCTTTTCGTTGATGGATCCTGTTTAAGAACAAACTCTGGAAAATTCCAAGCTGCTTGGTCAGTCTGCACACCGACTGAAGTATTGCAATCAGCACGATTACCTACAGGCGCCTCCGCGAAGGCCGCGGAATTAGTGGCATTATCACAAGCATGTAAACTAGCTAAAGCAAGTCTGTTACTATTTATACTGATTCCCGTTATGCCCATGGTGTTGTTCATGATTTTGGCATATTATGGAAAGAACGAGGGTTCTTATCTTCCAGAACACTCATTAAAAACCATTTTTATATCAATAAATTTATTACAAGACTTATTGTTACCTTCTGAAATTGCTGTTGCTAAATGTGCAGCCCATCAATCCAATGACACTTTCGAGAGTAAGGGTAATAATTTTGCTGACTCGGCTGCTAAACAGACTGCTTTCTCACAAACTGTTCAGGGTCACGTTTTGCAGCCAATACAATCTATGAAAACTTTTGATGAACCAGTACTAAAAGCTTTACAGAATGAGGTTTCAGAATCAGAAAGAAAAACATGGCTGGCTCAAAGTTTTAAACTATCTGATTTAATTTGGCAACATCCAGATGGCAGATTGGTCTACCCCTATCCATGCTAAATTCCCTCGTTAAAGCTTATCATTTGCCAGGCCATGTTGGGGTTACAAGCTTTAATAAAACAAATCCAAAAGGATTGGTTTGCCCCAAAGCTTTCTGTTTCTGTACAGCACTTTGTCAGCAACTGCTCCATTTGTTTACAGTACAATATTTCCAAAGGCACAATGGCTCCCGCACAACCCTTACCAAAACCATTGGGACCACTTTGTGCTTTGCAATGGGATTTTATTGAATTACCACTTTGTGCACGTTTTAAATGTTTTAACTGTTGTTGATTTTTTTTCTGGATGGTTAGAAGCATACCCTTATGCGAAAAATTATGCTATCTCAGTTGCTAAGAAACTTTGTTATGACTTTATACCTCGATTTGGTGTTCCTTGTTATATATATTCAGATCATGGAACACATTTTACAGCTCAATTAATTGACTCACTGTGTACTATGTTGGGCATCGCTCTAAAATTCCAGTCCATATAGACCTCAGGCATCTGGAATCATAGAACGCATGAATCAAACACTGAAAACTAGACTAGCAAAAATTACTACTGAAACAGGCCTCACTTGGGTATAGGCCTTACCACTAGCTTTGCTCTCTATGACAGCACAAGTACAACCTACTAAAGGTCTTTCTCCTCATGAAATTCTAATGGGCCGACCTATGCGCATGCCCATGACTCCACCACCACCATTTTCTGAGTATGATGCCTTTGATCATGATGTTATTGTATACTGCACTTCTCTTGTTTCTTTCTTACAGTGTTATCACCGCCAAGTAGCAGCAGCACAACATAACCCTGATCCTTTTACGTCTTCTGAACTACAACCAGGTGATTGGGTGTACGTCAAGTCTTTCCCAAGAAAAACAGCACTGCAACCTCGTTGGAAGGGGCCTTCAGTGGTTCTATTGACAACCTCTTCAGCGGTATGATTACAAGGCTCACCAACCTGGATTCATATATCACACGTTAAGAAAGTCGTCCCTTCCGAAGATCAAACACCTCTACCTTTCACAGCTCCAGAATCTCCACCTATCGCTTCCCGTACTCGAAGCCATACTGTTCCTGCACCTGATAATGTCTGACATTTCTACAGTCGGAACACTTCTCCACTCCAGTACAATTTCACCAAAAAGTACAGTTTTGTACCTACCATAAATGTAGATGTTCGAGGATCTCCATTGCTGCAGTCCTTACATATGGGTACTCCGCTGTCCACAATCGGCCCGAATACCAAAGGGCTAGAACCGGCGTCGGTCATCGGCGCCCGAGACTGACGTCAGTACGTGCCAGTACAAATGCGCATGACCGACGCCATAACCTCAGTCTTTCTTGCCTCAGACGTCAGAATGCAAAAAACACCACCCAAACCCCAACCAAAAAAGAAAAGGGAGAAAGGAGGGAGGGAAATTTGGACAGCAGCAATGGAGATCCTCGAACATCTACATTTATGGTAGGTAGAAAACTGTACTATGTTCTTCGCCTCCCATTGCTGCAGTCCTTACATATGGGTAGAATCCCAGAGCAATGGAAAAAGGGAGGCTGGCTAACTAAATAGCAGTAGGGCTGCTAACATGCCCTGTAAGATTGCAGTGGCAAACCCAGCCCTAGACCTAGAATAAAGAGGTAAATGATAATGCTTTGTAAAGGTATGTACAGAACTCCAAGTAGCTGCCTCTAGAATGTCTTTAGTAGCTACCCTCTCAAAAAAGCAGTAGAGGTGGCGTAGTCCTAGTAGAATGAGGCCTGATCCCAACTGGAACCTCCTTTCCATGATGAGAGTAACAAAAGCAATACAATGGCCAATCCACTTGAAATAGTTTGTTTGAGACAGCTTTCCCTCGTGAAGTCAAAGCAAACGAAACAAATAATTGTTGAGATCTTCTGAACTCTTTGGTTCTGAACAAATAATACCTTAACTGCCAATGTACATCCAAAGAATGCAAAACTTTTTCCCCTTCATTTTGGGGGTCAGCATAAAAAGTAGGCAAATGTATAGATTGGTTCAATGCCACATTAGAAATC
Source organism: Protopterus annectens (assembly GCF_019279795.1). Lineage (NCBI taxonomy): Eukaryota > Metazoa > Chordata > Ceratodontiformes > Protopteridae > Protopterus > Protopterus annectens. Next base: position 73,435,602 of record NC_056742.1, read on the forward strand.
ACTTTAGGCAGAAAAGTAGGATTAGTACGTAAGGAAACTCTGTCCTTGGGAAAAATCAGAAAAGGTTCCACTGCCATGAGGGCCTGTAATTCAGATACCCTTCTAGCAGAAGTAACAGCCAATAAAAAAGCAGTCTTCCAAGACAACAACTTCAATTCAGCTGTAGCTGCAGGTTCAAAAGGAGGCAGAGTCAGCTTTTCCAAAACAAAATTAAGATCCCAGGTAGGAGTAGGAGCCTCCGTGGGGTCTTATATTCTTTGCCCCTCTAAGAAACTGTTTAACCAATGGATGTGAAAATAAAGGAGGGTCACAAACATAGTGAGCAGAAATAGCTGCAGCATGCACTTTTACAGATGAGAAGGACAAACCCTTGTCCAACAAAATAGTCAAATATTGCAATGTACAACTCAAATTAGGCAATTTGACATCAAAGCCTTTAGCTGAACTCCAAAGAAAAAAATCTCTTCCATTTATCAGCATAAACTGAGTACTAGGACGCCTGGCTTCCAAAATAACATCCAAAACTTGTTGAGGGAGCTGAAGGCCCTCCTTCTCTAAAACAGAATGCGCCAGGCTGTCAGGTGTAGGGATTGCACCCTGACATTGAGAAAATGATTGTTTTCCTGAGACAATAAGTGAGGAATCTGTGGTAATGGCCAAGGTGTTCCATGAATTAAGCCTCAACAGAGGTACCAATGCTGACAGAGGCCAATCCGGTGCTATAAGGATCATGCAAGGTTTGTCCCTCTGACTTTCGACAGCACCTTTGGAAGAAGAGGCAAAGGAGGAAAGGCATACAGGTGAAGGTTGCTCCAACTGAAGGATAGTGCATCTATTTTCCAGGCTTTTGGATGAAACAGCCTTGTGCAAAACAGTGGCAGTTGGAAATTCAGAGGAGAAGCGAACAGATCTATGTCTGGAGTTCCCCAAGCCCTGGTCAACTGAAGAAATACCTGAGGGTCCAATTTCCATTCGTGAGGATCCACAATCTGTCTGCTCAGAACATCTGCTAACGAATTTTGTGCTCCTGGCAGAAACTGTGCTCAAAGAGTGATGTGCAGATTCAAAGCAGTTTCCCATAACAGCATTGCTTGTCTGCAAAGAGGGTAAGAATGAGTTCCCCCCTGCTTGTTGATGTACCACATGACAGTTGTGTTGTCTGTTCGAACCAACACCAGTCCTGGTTGAAGTAGGCTCTTGAATCCTTCCAAAGCAGATTGAACTGCCAGCATCTCTTTCATGTTGATATGCAAGTGAAGTAGCTCTGGGGCCAAAGGTCTTGAATCATTTTCCTCTGAAATGAGCTCCCCAGGCTGACTCCGGGCGTCTGTCGTCAATATCTGACTTGCCTCTGGTTGGGTCACAGAGAGCCCTTGTTTAGGTGACATTCCTGAGCCCACCACAGAAATTCTTTCTGAATGCAAGGTAGAATCAAATGACAGTGTCCAAATCGTGGCTGTGTTGAGTCCAAACGCTTTTGAGATACCATTGTAGCTTTCTCATATGCAGTTTGGCATTGGGAAGTACTAGAATGCAAGATGCCATGAACCCTAAGGCTTGAAGGACTGTCCTTGCAGTCAGCCTGGACATTACTGATAGCTGTTGGAAGTATAGGTGAAGATTTCTTTTGTTTGTCCGTAAGAAATGCCATCTGAGCAGCTGTATTCAGTCTTACACCCAGAAAACACATCTCTTGTGAGGGTACTAGACTGGACTTTATTTCGTTCACAGAATACCCTAGGCAACTTAAAACTGTCATGACATACTGCAGATGTTGAAGAAGTTCGTGCTTGCCTTGAGCCAGAATCAAACAGTTGTCCAGATAAGGATAAATTTGAATTCCTGTTAGTCTGAGAAAAGCTATTACTGGAGCCAGGACTTTTGTGAATACCCTGGGCGCAGTAGACAAGCCAAAGGGCAATGCAGAGAACTGATGATGCAAATTCCCATTCCGAAATCTCAGGAATTTTCTGCAACTGGGCCTGATAGGAATGTGAAGATAGGCCTCTTTGAGATCCAGAGTCACCATCCAGTGATCTTTGCCCAGCATAGGTAACAGCTGTTGCAGTGTTAACATCTTGAATTTTGGAATTTCCAGAAAGGTGTTTAGAATGGACAAATCCAGAATTGGCCTCCAAGTATTTCCTTTCTTTGGCACTAAGAAAAGACGGAATAAAACCACTGTGCCTCTTTCTGCAGAAGGTACTTCCTGTATTGCTCCCAACTGAAGCAGAGAAGAAATTTGTGCCTGTGCTTCCAGTCTTTGCTGATGAGGCACATCCCGCATACCTTTGAAAGGAGGGAATGTGTGAAAATAAAATTTGTAGCCTCGATTTATTATGTCCAATACCCATTTGTCTTGGGTAACCAAATGCCAATTCCTTTGAAAAGTCCCAGTTTTCCTCCTAGAGGAGCTGCCAGCAAAGGCAGAGTCAGTCCGGCAGCTGAAGACAAAGGTCATTGGGTCTGTTTCCGAAAGGACTGAACCCTGCCCTCCCCAGCAGAAGGGGTAGAAGAACTCAAAGACCTAGAAGTAACAGGGCCCTGAGAGGAAGCCCTACCTCTACCTCGCCTCGACCTGCCCCTAGGTTGATAATCCAAGAGGGAAAGACCATCCCTTAGCAGGCCAATTCCTACTGAATTTAGGGGCTGAACCTGTAAAAGTCCTTAACTGTCTGCATAGACTTAGCTTTTCCTCCATTTTTTTCAAAACTGATTCTACTGGAGGCCAAAAGAACATCAGATTGCAGAGGAGCATCCAAAAACCCTTTTCTTAACATGCTCAGCTAAATTCTGATCCTCAACCAGGCTATGGGTACTCCGCTGTCCACAATCAGTCGAATACCAAAGGGCTAGAACGGCCGGTCATCGGCGCCCGAGACTGGCGTCCAGTATGCGTGCAGTACAAATGCGCATGACCGGCGCCATAACCTCAGTCTTTCTTGCCTCAGGCGCCAGAATGCAAAAAACACCACCCAAACCCCAACCTAAAAAGAAAAGGGGGGAAGGAGGGAGGGAAAATTGGACTGCAGCAATGGAGATCCTCGAACATCTACATTTATGGTAGGTAGAAAACTGTACTATGTTCTTAAATCTCCCATTGCTGCAGTCCTTACATATGGGTAGAATCCCAGAGCAATGGAAAAAAGGGAGGCTGGCTAACTAAATAGCAGTAGGGGCTGCTAACATGCCCTGTAAGATTGCAGTGGCAAACCCAGCCCTAGACCTAGAATAAAGAGGTAAATGATAATGCTTTGTAAAGGTATGTACAGAACTCCAAGTAGCTGCCTCTAGAATGTCTTTAGTAGCTACCCCTCTCAAAAAAGCAGTAGAGGTGGCCGTAGCCCTAGTAGAATGAGGCCTGATCCCAACTGGAACCTCCTTTCCATGATGAGAGTAACAAAAGCAATACAATGGCCAATCCACTTGGAAATAGTTTGTTTGAGACAGCTTTCCTCGTGAAGTCAAAGCAAACGAAACAAATAATTGTTGAGATCTTCTGAACTCTTTGGTTCTGAACAAATAATACCTTAACTGCCAATGTACATCCAAAGAATGCAAAACTTTCCCCTTCATTTTGGGGTCAGCATAAAAGTAGGCAAATGTATAGATTGGTTCAATGCCACATTAGAAATCACTTTAGGCAGAAAAGTAGGATTAGTCGTGAGGAAACTCTGTCCTTGGGAAAAATCAGAAAGGTTCCACTGCCATGAGGGCCTGTAATTCAGATACCCTTCTAGCAGAAGTAACAGCCAATAAAAAGCAGTCTTCAAGACAACAACTTCAATTCAGCTGTAGCTGCAGGTTCAAAAGGAGGCAGAGTCAGCTTTTCCAAAACAAAATTAAGATCCCAGGTAGGAGTAGGAGCCCTCCGTGGGGGTCTTATATTCTTTGCCCCTCTAAGAAACTGTTTAACCAATGGATGTGAAAATAAAGGAGGGTCACAAACATAGTGAGCAGAAATAGCTGCAGCATGCACTTTTACAGAAGAGAAGGACAAACCCTTGTCCAACAAAATAGTCAAATATTGCAATGTACAACTCAAATTAGGCAATTTGACATCAAAGCCTTTAGCTGAACTCCAAAGAAAAAATCTCTTCCATTTATCAGCATAAACTGAGTACTAGGACGCCTGGCTTCCAAAATAACATCAAAACTTGTTGAGGAGCTGAAGGCCCTCCTTCTCTAAAACAGAATGCGCCAGGCTGTCAGGTGTAGGGATTGCACCCTGACATTGAGAAAATGATTGTTTTCCTGAGACAATAAGTGAGGAATATGTGGTAATGGCCAAGGTGTTCCATGAATTAAGCTCCTCAACAGAGGGTACCAATGCTGGCAGGCCAATCCGGTGCTATAAGGATCATGCAAGGTTTGTCCTCCTGACTTTCAACAGCACCTTTGGAAGAAGAGGCAAAGGAGGAAAAGCATACCGTGAAGGTTGCTCCAACTGAAGGATAGTGCATCTATTTTCCAGGCTTTTGGATGAAACAGCCTTGTGCAAAACAGTGGCAGTTGGAAATTCAGAGGAGAAGCGAACAGATCTATGTCTGGGTTCCCCAAGCCCTGGTCAACTGAAGAAATACCTGAGGTCCAATTTCCATTCGTGAGGATCCACAATCTGTCTGCTCAGAACATCTGCTAACGAATTTTGTGCTCCTGGCAGAAACTGTGCTCAAAGAGTGATGTGCAGATTCAAAGCAGTTTCCCATAACAGCATTGCTTGTCTGCAAAGAGGGTAAGAATGAGTTCCCCCCTGCTTGTTGATGTACCACATGACAGTTGTGTTGTCTGTTCGAACCAACACCAGTCCTGGTTGAAGTAGGCTCTTGAATCCTTCCAAAGCAGATTGAACTGCCAGCATCTCTTTCATGTTGATATGCAAGTGAAGTAGCTCTGGGGGGCCAAAGGTCTTGAATCCATTTTCCTCTGAAATGAGCTCCCCAGGCTGACTCCGAGGCGTCTGTCGTCAATATCTGACTTGCCTCTGGTTGGGTCACAGAGAGCCCCTTGTTTAGGTGACATTCTGAGCCCACCACAGAAATTCTTTCTGAATGCAAGGTAGAATCAAATGACAGTGTCCAAATCGTGGCTGTGTTGAGTCCAAAAGCGCTTTTGAGATACCATTGTAGCTTTCTCATATGCAGTTTGGCATTGGGAAGTACTAGAATGCAAGATGCCATGAACCCCAAGGCTTGAAGGACTGTCCTTGCAGTCAGCCTGGACATTACTGATAGCTGTTGGAAGTATAGGTGAAGATTTCTTTGTTTGTCCGGGGTAAGAAATGCCATCTGAGCAGCTGTATTCAGTCTTACACCCAGAAAACACATCTCTTGTGAGGGTACTAGACTGGACTTTATTTCGTTCACAGAATACCCTAGGCAACTTAAAACTGTCATGACATACTGCAGATGTTGAAGAAGTTCGTGCTTGCCTTGAGCCAGAATCAAACAGTTGTCCAGATAAGGATAAATTTGAATTCCTGTTAGTCTGAGAAAAGCTATTACTGGAGCCAGGACTTTTGTGAATACCCTGGGCAGTAGACAAGCCAAAGGGCAATGCAGAGAACTGATGATGCAAATTCCATTCAAATCTCAGGAATTTTCTGCAACTGGGCCTGATAGGAATGTGAAGATAGGCCTCTTTGAGATCCAGAGTCACCATCCAGTGATCTTTGCCCAGCATAGGTAACAGCTGTTGCAGTGTTAACATCTTGAATTTTGGAATTTCCAGAAAGGTGTTTAGAATGGACAAATCCAGAATTGGCCTCAAAGTATTTCCTTTCTTTGGCACTAAGAAAAGACGGGAATAAAACCCTGTGCCTCTTTCTGCAGAAGGTACTTCCTGTATTGCTCCCAACTGAAGCAGAGAAGAAATTTGTGCCTGTGCTTCCAGTCTTTGCTGATGAGGCACATCCGGCATACCTTTGAAAGGGGGAATGTGTGAAAATAAAATTTGTAGCCTCGATTTATTATGTCCAATACCCATTTGTCTTGGGTAACCAAATGCCAATTCCTTTTGAAAAGTCCCAGTTTTCCTCCTAGAGGAGCTGCCAGCAAGGCAGAGTCCGGCAGCTGAAGACAAAGGTCATTGGGTCTGTTTCCGAAAGGACTGACCCCTGCCCTCCCCAGCAGAAGGGGTAGAAGAACTCAAAGACCTAGAAGTAACAGGGCCCTGAGAGGAAGCCCTACCTCTACCTCGCCTCGACCTGCCCCTAGGTTGATAATCCGAAGAGGGGAAAGACCATCCCTTAGCAGGCCAATTCCTACTGAACTTAGGGGGCTGAACCTGTAAAAAGTCCTTAACTGTCTGCATAGACTTAGCTTTTTCCTCCATTTTTTTCAAAACTGATTCTACTGGAGGGCCAAAAAGAACATCAGATTGCAGAGGAGCATCCATAATTCGAGCCTTAACATGCTCAGACAAGGTCTGATCTTTAAGCCAGGCATGCCTGCGAACAACTGAACTAGTAGCAGCCACCCTGGAAGAAGCCTGTAAAGCATCAAAACCACACTGCAAAGAATGCTTACCAACTTGGTCTGAAGCATGCACTAAATCCTGAAGCTCCTTACATTCAATACCTTCAGCTAAAGCATCTACTTTACATTTCAATTGGCCCAGCAAATAATTTTGATACCTGAGCATATGAAACTGACAATTTAAAGCTCTCATAGCCAAAGTAGAAGAGGTATACAGTTTTTTTCCCCACCTATCCAGGGCCCTAGCATCCTTGTCCAGAGGAACTGGATTCCTAACCACAGAAGCCCTAACACCTTTGGGGCCTTGAGTAATAGTTTCTGGATCAGCCCTAGGACTCTTATATAAGTACTTGTGAGCTTCCGGAACCCTGTAGTATCTATCTGGTTTAACCGGGGCAGGAGGCAGAGAATCTGGGTTAAGGGCAGCCTCAGAAAATACATCCTGAACAACATCCAGTACAGGGGAATAGCCAAGGGCCTATGCTGAGGCAAAAACAAGAATTCTCTTAGCCTTTTCGAGAATCAGAATAATCCTGGCCCTCCCATTTGAAATGTTCCCTCATGGAATGCAAAGTCTCAGAGAAAGAAAAATCTTCTGGAGAGGACGCAGAGGGAGTAGTGTCCTCAGCCTCCGAATCAGAATAGGGAGGAAATCCTGAAGTTCTTCTACAGAGGAATCTGACTCATTGGAAGACTGAACCAAACCCTCCAACTCTGTCTCTACCCTGGGCCTCTTCAGGGGGCATAGAACCCCTAATTAAAGTAATCAAATCTTCAGCCATCTCTAACATGTGCTTCCTAGGAGCTGGACCCTGGGGACTAGCACCAGCAGGGCAGACTTAGACTTAGAATGGCCTTTGCTTTGTGAAGGAGGAGGCCTAACTACCCTATGAGGTGAGGGAACCACTGACATCAGAGAAGCACCCTCAGCCTGGCCTAACACAGGAGAAGCCACTTCCTGTAGTAACAAAGGCTCCCCTTGAGACTCAGGTAAACTTTCAGAAGGAGCCGCTGAAGTAGTCAGTGGTTCTCCAGAACCGGCGTCCGGAGTGGACGACTCATCCTGTTTGGACCGCAAAGACTTCTCTTTGCGTTTTTTAGAAGAACTAGGCGGCGAATCCGGCATGTTGTAATTACAACGTTTACCAAACACCAGCCTAGCACAGTCCAACCGACGTTTAATAGTACGCTTGTTAAAAGTAGCACAAAAGCGACACCCAACAACGTCGTGCTCAGGCCCCAAACAAGGAATACAGAGTGAATGGTAATCCCTATGAGGAATCTGTTTCCCACAAGAAATACAGTTATTAACTTTTTCTGACATCCGTCAATACTGAAGCAAGAAAAAGACAAAAGTGTCCCCAACGGGGTACTTAGCCCAACTTGGTCTCCGGTCTGAAACTCGAAAACCGACAATTCCAGAACGCCGAACGGCACTTGCAAATGCTGCTTCTGCTTAGGACCACGCGGCAAGAAAGACTGAGGTTATGGCGTCGGTCATGCGCATTTGTACTGGCACGTACTGACGTCAGTCTCGGGCGCCGATGACCGACGCCGGTTCTAGCCCTTTGGTATTCGGGCCGATTGTGGACAGCGGAGTACCCATATGTAAGGACTGCAGCAATGGGAGACGAAGAACATCCACCAGTTCCACTAAGGTACTGTAAAACAATCTTGGTGGTTATTTTTGCTGTTCTTATATTTCTGCTGTGGCCATTTCTATTTTCCGCTACAGTAACACCTCATGCCAAAAGAACTGCATGGCATCCACCATTCAATACCTACCAAGCTATAAAATATACTTTTGCATCATCCCTTAATGTCTCCAGTTGCTGGATCTGCACTACCATTCCTACGGTTCATGGAGGATTGATGCTAAATATAGTTCCTTCAGGGATTAAAGAAACATCAAGAGTTATTTCGAAACACAAAGTAGCATTACAGTTGTCCGTCCGTCAAAATGGAACTGTGTGTTTCCAGAAACTTGATAAAACCAGAGTAGGGTGGAGCCATTGCAACAAAACAGTGGTATATAACTGCACTGCATGGGGTTGTGTAACAGATTTCTCACCTATATCAAGAATTGTAAAAAACTCTATAGCTAACTTTTCCCAGAAAATAGAAAATGTCTACTGGAAAATATTTGAAGGGCGGCAGAATGCTGAGAATCACTTTAAGCCTATCAATATCACCATTAAAGTAGAGAACTGTTATTTTGTGTGCGGAAGAAAAGCATATAAATGGCTACCAGGAAACTGGTCTGGCAGCTGTTTCCTGGGTTACCTAGTTCCAGCTATCCAACATGTATCTACATTACCCAAGGGAAAAATTCGGAATGTTTGAGAGGTCAAGAAGCCTGCCAATCCGGTAGGTAAAGTCGATGCTTCATAGCTCTATCATGACCTGGCTCATGCTAGTACCAAAGGACTGTCCCATATGGACTTGGGTGATGATGTAATATCATGGGCTGGTACAATTCCATCATACGGAGCAGTAAAATCAATTTGGGAACCGAGAAAGTTATCTAAACTGCTCGAAATTTTGAGCAATGCTACATTTTCTGCCTAACTGATGAAGTGACTGCTACGAGGGCTGTAGTACTCCAAAACCGTATGGCCCTCGATTTCACCCTAGCGGCAAAAGGAGGAACTTGCGCTTTAATCCAGGAGGAGTGCTGTATGTTTATTCTTGACAATCAGCACAAAATTGAAAGTCACCTTGAACTGATTCAGAAAATTTCCAAACTTTCAGAGGTTGATAGCTCAACATGGGCTTGGTGGACCAACCTTTTCTCAGGTTGGGAAGATGGACTGTTGAAGCTGATTTTGTTAATTGCAGTATTAGCAATTGTTGCTTTCATTGTCTTATTTTTAATCAAAGCACTGATTTTGAAATTAATGTCCTCAAAAGCTGTGAAAAAAGTGCCTACATTTTATATGCCTGCAACTATGACTGTAGATAATGAAATGAAAATGTCTCAATGATGAAATGACTAGTAGCATGGTTATGCTAGATTTGTGGCAGATGTATGACAAGTTAAATGATGATGCTTACACAGCATCAAATGGGGGATTGTAGAATATGAACAGCCAAAGTATGTTTCAAGGGAATTGAGTATGTGACAGTTTGTGTAAACTGAGATGTACCGAGTACTGTGAATTCTGAACTGTGAACAATGGAAAAATACTGAACAAGATTCTGCCTGAAGGCAGGAAATGTGCCTTTTATGGAAGTATATCCAATTTTCTCTTCTGCCTAGAAATATGATGATGTGAATTGTCTTATGTTTACGGGTAAACCTTTGATTGGTTAATTGCCCTGTGTAATGATCTAATTGATTTAGCTTTATATTTTTGTACTGTCAGCAATATCACCAGTATTTAAGCTTGTTTATTCCTTTGTTCTGGGAGTCTCCCTGGTACTTTCCATGAGGCTCCCGCACGTGTGTACTGTTAGTTAATAAAAGCCACTGAAAGAAAGAAATGTATCTGTCTTCATTTTAAAGTAATGCACAACTTTACACTACATTAAGGCCCTTAGCAAAGGGTGCCCAATCTTACTGTGTAATGTTACTACTAATCCAAATGGTAGGTTGACCAAGAGCATGGCTTTTAGGAGTGGCCCACACAGTGTCATCATATAAATATGTAAGTACGCTACGAGTTTAATTATGTCTTACAAATATCAGCCACAAAGACAGGTTTAATATAAAAAAAACTACAAAGCCTGGGAAAAATCATGAGAAAATAAAACAAACAAAACCACCATGATGGAGAAATGGACACCACTAAGAGATGAAAAACTAATTTAATCTCAGAACTAAGTGCTTTCGGCCTTGCACAGAAGCCTTCATCAGAACAAAATCAAAATCACAAATCAAATGATATACACACAAATTAAATTGCACCAATCACAAAACTTCACTAAATTATTTTCAGTTAATGAAAAAACTCTCTAAAAGGGACCTGTAAAAACACTCAAATACCTAATTTCCTACACACAGCCATAAATAATTGTTACAAAATATAATATAAAATGCAATGAATCTATATCAATACAAAACTATTTGCATTTATCAAAATTTTACTTCAGTTACTGACCATGTACCTGATGATTTTAATGGGAATAGGCAAGGGGAGTTGGACTACTGAGAATTTAATTGGCAAGTTGTATTTAATGCTTATAATACACCAGGTTTGAATAGTGTTGCAAATTATAAAGCAGTTTTACACAAAAAGGCAAATTCTGATAAATGCAAATGACGTTTTGTATTGATATAGATTCACTGTATTTTATATTATATTTTGCAACATTTATGGTTGTATGTAGGAAACTGGGGATCTAGGAGTGTTTTTTACAGAGTTTTTTTTTAATTAATTGAAAATAATTTAGTGAAGTTTTGTGATTGGTGCATCTTAATTGATGTGTGTATATCATTTGATTTGTGATTTTTTTTGGTCTGATAAAGTCTTCTGGGTAAGGCCAAACACGCTTAACAATTGTGAGATTAAATTCTTTTTTCATCTCTTAATGGTGTCAGTGTTTCTCCATCATGGAGATTTTGTTTGACTTGAATAATAAAAGAATAAGAAAATACTCAGTAAATCATCACAGTAAATTCAGAGTTCAAACTTACAGGTAATATTTAAAACATTGCAGGACAGTCTCAAATATATACAGAAAACATCTAAACTAATCTTTACTATATTCCTTTCTGAATCTGAGAAAAATTACTGTACCCCAGTTAACTTAATTACAGATCCAGGCAAGACAGATGTGGTGGGTGGGTTTTCCCAGCTGATGTTGTCAGGTCAAAGACAAACAAAAAAAACACTCAGTCTCTCTCTCTCACAGAGTTCCTAAATTAATATCAAATATTACTGCTGGGACACTTGCAGCATGACATCACTTTTTGTCACCTAACTTTAGTTCCCAGGCTCAAAACCAACCATTGCTAGAAACTGCCAACATTTAGCATCTCCCTATGAATATACATAACCTTCAGATGTTTGCAACTGCTGGAAGACATAAAACAATAAAACACTTACAATACAATGCAGAAGGCTCCCTGGTTCTAGACATTATGTCTCCTGTTGTACTGAAACTGAAAGATAAAAAAGAAGTTATGTACCAACCATAACGTTCCATGCTAGTTGTCTTCATCTCGCCTTCCTTCTTGCGGGTTGGGTTTGGAACTGATAAGGTTGGGATAAGGGGCAGCCTTCGAGCCAGTAAACAGCTCTCAAGCTATAGAAGATGGCCTTGTCAGAGCAGAGGATCGGCTCCGAACCCAACCAGCAAGAACGAAGGCGAGATTGACAACTTAACATCATCTCTTTTGCTCAGTTATAAATAAATTTAATTTCAACTGTTTTTCTGAAGTGCATCTGTTCCCACTGTTAAAACATACAATTCCACAGTTACAACAGTTTATATACATTTCTGTTGTTTTCCAGTAGGGTACACTGTGGATGCATCTTTAAGCTCAGTGCTGTACAAATCCTTTTCACACACACTTCTGTACCAGCAGTTTGATATACACAGCATACAGTTCTGACGCAACACAAGCATATGAATCATGTTGACATTCACAACTAACGTATAATTATTTAAAAAATTCCAGACAGCTGGGCTGGCAGGGTCTCCTGTCACACTTCTATATAAATCATATTAATATTCAAAAATGACAAAATTATTTACAAAATTCCAGCAAGCTGGGCTGGCAATATTTCCTTTTGTGGTGACTATCTGGGAATACATTACCTCATTCCCTGTCCTGAGATTCCAGATGCCTTGGCATTGCTGCACTGCCTATCATATGATTGCAACCCTAGGCTCCACCATAGTAATTTGGGATTTGGCTGGCTGGCTCCCTGTAGCCACAGATCCTCCTGTCTCTTACTGCAAATACTGCACCAGAGCATCCCTGTCATGGTGAGGTTTCATCATGTTAACATGGTACAGTTTGTGCCTCTGCCTCCTAGCAGTTCTACCATGTAGTTAACATCACTGACCTTCCTTACCACTTTGAAGGGTCCCTCCCAAGCTGCCTACAGCTTGTTTCTGACAGGTATGAGAAGCATTACCTTCTGCCCGACAGCATACTCTCTAGCTCAAGCATTCCTATCATAACAGACCTTTGTCTGCTGTTGGACTTCTGCCAGGTTCTCCTGGGCTAAGCCCATGAGCTCCTTGAGCCTTGTCTTGAGATTTAGGACATATGCCACACCACATTTCTTGTGGGATTCACACTCACCCTTCCCACTCATCACAAATCAAATCTAGAGGTCCCCTCACCCTATGCCCATACAGCAACTCAAAGGGTGAAAAACCTGTGGATTCCTGCGGCAGCTCTCTGTAAGCAAACAGATGGGGCAAATATTTATCACACTCCCTCTTAAACTGGTCTGCAAATGCCCGTAGCATGGTTTTGAGTGTAGAGTTTAACCTCTCAACCAGATCATTAGTCTGGGGAGGGTGGTCTTTAGGGACCGACATGAAACTGGCACATCTGTCAGTCAGTATTTCTTTTGTGAAACTTACCCTGCTGAAAATCTCTAAAAGCATTTGCCACCTTTTCTGACTCAATGGAGGACAGAACCACCACTTCAGGGTATCTGGTAGCATAATCTACTACCACTAGGATATACTTTTTTCCTGTGGAACTTGGGGTACTCAGAGGCCCTACAACATCCATAGCTACCCTCTGAGATGGCTCCTCAATCTCAGGCAAAGGCATCAAAGGAGATTCTCCTTGTCTCCCGCCTTGCCTACCTTTTGGCACTGCTCACAGGTCCTGCAGTACCCTGTTACATCTCTGGAAATCACAGGCCAATAAAAATTTCTGCATAATTGTTTCTGGGTATGCTTTATGCCCACATGACCTGCAAAGGGGAATATCATGGGCTATGGCTAGAAGTGCTAGATGGTAGACTCTAGGCACTACCAACTGCTGTATTCTCTCACAATCTAGCCCTCCTTTCAGGGGTCCACTCTCACCCTTTGCCCAAGTATACAGATTCCCTCTTCCCTTGAAAATCAGGTGCCTTACTAGCTACCTCCCTTAGGCCTTGTAATGTGGGGTATGAGATCAGAGCTGGTCTCAACTCTGTTTGCAACCCTTCCCAGCTCCCCTTCCACAAGAAGCCTGGTATCCTCTGACAGCGGTGGCTTACTGTCACAGCCTGGGTACTACTACTCACCTCTGACCTTGTAGTCACTCTGTCCAAGGGAAAAGGAGTACCAACAAGCAGTTGTGGCTCACCTTCAGTCTCACTGCTAAAGGGTAGCTCCCCCCTAAAGTAACCACCACACCAGTCCTGGCTTCAAGTCTGCAGTCTGTCTGGGTACCCCAGGCTACCAGACCCACATGCTCATCTCCAATCCTGTGTGTCACTGCATGCACACAAGGTACTGCATTAACAAAAATCATTTCCTATCAGGACATCTGCAGGGATATCCTCAAATACACCTACTTGCTAGGTTCCTTTTCCACCCTCCCAGTCAAGGTGAACCCTAGCCAAAGGTATTTGGAATAGGGTTCCTCCTAAAGCTCTGACTGGAGTAGACTGCCTAAGCAAGTAGTGCTACTCTAACCATTGCAGGCTTCACAATGCTTAGGTCAGAGGCTCTCTCTCTTAGCAGTGGCTTCTTTCCCATTCACTAAGATAGGATATAACCTCTTGTGGTAGTCTGGTACGCTTCTTGCCTCCAGGAAACTTGTTGCTGGTATTCTGTCATTCCCACTTACTGGCTTTTCCACCTTTTGTTCCCCACCTTGCCTCCGTGGGCATCTACATGCTACATGGCCCCACTGGTTGCATTTAAAAAATGTAACCCTTGGTCCTGGATGTGTACCTGGACTAGTGGCTTCCCCTGCTACCGGTGGACTCTGTTGGGGCGGTCTAGGCTGCCCTTCATGGGTTCCCTTAGACCCATGAGGATCATTGGGTATCCCTTTCCTGTGCAGTGATGCCCAGCTTGCTAGGTATCTTCCCAGCTCATCTGCAGTATTGTGTTGCCCATCTGCTAACCAGATTCTCATGTTCTCAGGCAAAGTGCTAAGGGCTTGTTCCCTCACCGAATTGTCTGCCAGCCCTTCAAAAGTGTTGACCTGACACCCACTTACCCATCTATGAAAATAAGTGCTTAACTAAGCAATATATTCACACACACTTTCATCTGCCTTGTGTCTGTGTTCCCGAAACTTTTTCCTATAAGCTTCAGGTGTTAACTTAAAACAATCTAAGATAATCAGTATCAGATAATTTAGAAATGGTAGTTACAGTTTTACCATGGAAAAAGGAGGTCAGGAGCCATACCCAGAGCCCTTGGTCAACATTATACTGTTTACATACCCTTTCAAACGTATGAATGAACCTATCAAAATTATCCTCCTCTGTAAATTGTGGAAGAAATTTACTGACCTTTGTTGCTTTTGGGGTTTGGTTACTCCCTTCCCCATTACCTCCATGACCGTGGCAAAGAGTCAGCATCTCCTTCTCATGTTGCCTCTGGCTCTCATTCTCTTCACCTTCCAGACATGTCAGTTTCTCTGCTGATTCTAGTGCCATCTGTTTCTGCTTTTCTTCAGCCTCCAAATGCTGCAGTCTCTCTGCTGATTTTAGCTCTAATCATTTGACCTCCAGCTCAAGCCTCTAACTACAGACAGATTGTTAACTCCTCTGTAGAAAGGGTGAACTGTCCATTTTCTGAGAATTGTACATCTCAGAGACCAGTCTGATTGTCCTTCTGGTTGCTGGTCTGTGATTCAGCTGGGACTAGGGCTGCAATCATCTCTGCTTTAGTCAGGTTAGAATGCATCATTCCTTTGTCTTAGCACATCTCATCCAACTGGCTTCTTGACAGGTTGCCATACTCCTCTGCTGACATCCTTACCTGCTCTCCCTAACTAAGCTAATAAAAAAAGAAAAAAACTATTGTGATATGAAACTCTGATGTTCACTGTGTGGCTGATTGTGAGTACAAACACCTTAAGTGACCATTGTTCACAGGCTACAGGAATTCAATATCCACACCACTGAATCCTAATATGTGGATATCCTACCACTGCCAGCCAATTAATATGTTCATAGGTTCATAGGATGATGCACTGTTATTGGCCTGGAGGCCCTTATAAGCCTAGCCAAGAATTTCACCCATGTTCTCTCAAAGTCCGCACCTGTTTCACCTCTCCAGCAGGGACACAGGTGGGATCCCAGGAGCGTATTTTCTGTTTCCCATCTAGTCATTCGGGTTCCTCTTAAAGAGGGCTAGAGAGGTACTCTGCTTGACATACAGAGGGTGTCTATTCCACAGATGGGGTATTCTTTGTGATAAAAATCTATCCTGCCAACAAGTTCTATTAATGTCACAGACCAGGTTAAGGCCTTGCATGTGGGTTGGGTGAGTGGAGTTTGACTTACAGATATGCAGCAACTCCATCAAGGCTGGGTGTGAGATGGCCTAGTATGCCAGACACAGGTCACCTCTTAGCAGTCTGTATGAGACTGAGTAGAGGGATAAGGCTTTTAGCCTATCTGTATAAGATACGTGTTTGAGACCCTGGATTTTCCTGGTCAGAAACCTCTGTGGTCTCTTCAGCTGCTTCATTGTGCTTGGCAGGGTACATGCCGAAGGGGGCATTGCACTTGATAATGGGCTTTATAAGGGAGGAGTACAGGGATATTATGACCTTGTTCCTGGATGAAATACCCTTATTTATGAGGCAGGCCATGTAGAAAGCCGTCCGTATGATGGAGGCAAGGTAGTGGTCTAAAGTCATGTTGCTATCAACCTGGGTACCAAGTCCCTCAAGACTGATTGTGTGCTTAGTATGTTATTTTTAATGTGATAATTAGTGGGGATGCCATTTTCCCCAAAGGGGTTAATGATGCATTTCTTGGCATTCAGTTTAAAGTCATACTTCTGGCAGCAGTCATTAACTTGGGTAAGGCCCTCTTGGAGGATGTTCACATCACTAGGGGAAGACAGCATCCAGCTTGCAGTCATCTGCAAATTTGGTCAGCCACAGACCACTGGTTTTGGCTTGCACCTCAGAAAAGTACATCCCAAATAGCAGAGGCTCCAAGACCGATCCTTGGGATACACCTTTCATTACAGGTCTACTACTAGAGGTGGCTTCCGCTATATTGATTGAGTGGGTTCTATCAGTGAGCCAGTTAGCTACCTATCTGGTAACATATAGGTTGTTGCCTAGCTGGGAGAGTTTATCTATTATGCCAGAGTGGGGAACAGTGTCAAAGGTTTTGGCTAGGTCAAGGTAGGCGGTGTGTACAGTCTTCCTCTTGTCCATGGCTTTGGTGACTGTTTCGAAGAAGTCGACCAAGTTTAACAGGCATGACCTCCCTTTGACAAAACCAAACTGTGTGGAGTCGAGCGTTTGGAGGTTGTCAATGCCCTTGTTTAGAATGTCCATGATAATCCATTCCATGGCCTTGCAGATCAAACTAGTTAGGCTGATGAGCCTATAATTGCCTGGGTCAGTGGACGTTCCACCTTTGTGTAGAGGGATGACAGTGGTTGTCCTCCAGTCAGCTGGGGCAAAGCTGACGCTCAGACTTTGCTTGAATAGGATACCTAATGGAGCTGAGATCTCAAGCCTGAGTTCATGTAAGATACAGACCGATATTATCAGATCCCCATGAAGACCATTTTAAGTTTTCACTTAACCTGCCTACCAGCAGGTTGGCTACATCTATGGTGTTAGTGCTTGTGGTGTTATTACCCACCAGTTCAGAGCAGATTTGGATGCTACCTTTGAGATTGTGGACATATGTGAAGAAGGCCTTGTGATTGTGGCCAAATTTTGACTCAAGTTAGCCTTACGATTTCACCAGTGACCTTACTTGCTTGCTCAAAGGAGAGATTGCTTCCAACTGGGCAACTGCTCCTTCTTGGTCCTCGACAGCAATTTTTTCCCTTTTATTATACAGTTTGTTTATTGTTGCTGTCCACCAGACAGGTTTACTCTTCCTTGAGGAAGATGATTTGGTCCCGGTCAGGTATTGCTGAGTCCATACAGATATGTAGATCCTCATATAGTTTTTTGGTGTAGGCTTGGACATTAGTGCTAGCTCCAAGTGAAGGGACAGAGGTTGTGAAGCTGCTTATGAGGAGATTGCAGTCAGCTTTGGAAACTTTTTTTGTTTGACCCTGACGGGGGGGGGGGGGGGGTCAAGCAAGATGGTGACTTCAAAAGTGATCACTTTATGGTTGGATATTACCACGGAGGATGACACTGTAGGAGTGCTACAGTGGCTACTCATGTTGATTAGGACCAGGTCCAGGATATTTTCACCTCTTGTAGGGATGTCTACCAGCTGATCCAATGCACTGGCATTGACGAAGTAGAGAAATTTCTGGGCATTCATGTTTGGGCAAGAATAGGTCTTCCACTCTATGGTTGGGTAGTTAAAGTCACTCAAGATCAGGGCAGAGGGTTGAATTTTGATAGATTCAAGCAAGTCCAGATAGGTAGAGTGGGCGTCCTGAGTCATGGTTGGGGGCCAATAGCTAGCTACGATTTGAATAGGTGTTTTGTCAACAGTTAACTGCACTTGGAGTGCCTCCTGCGAGTCATATCATTTGACCAGCCTGGAGGTGTGTATATCTTTGATAAATATTGAAACTCCACCTCCTTTGGCTTTGTAACCCTCCGCTTGGGGTCTGAAAGTATGGTAGGATGAGTAAACTTGGTAAGGCTGGGGTGCTCTCCACAGCTCTGAACCAGGTTTCAGTGACTGCACAAATGTCAGCATCTTCCAGGGCAAGGAATGCTTGCAATGACTGCAGTTTCATGCTAAGACTCCCAGCGTTTAGCAGCATGACCTTCAAATTTCGTTTAGAATTTTTCATGTTGGTAATTTTGTGCTCATGACTTTGCCTAAAAAAGGCACTATGGGGGAGGCAAGAGCCTTTGCCAGAAGCCTGAAGCCCAGGGGATACAGATGAAGGCCATTTCTGGCAAAACATCGTGGTCCATCAATCATGTCCTTCCATGCTGTCAGGTACTGGATCCCCTTGGAATGACAGCAGAAACTAAGCCAATTGTTGAAGTCAATCATTTTCAGTTTTTGAGGCATCATTCTGGGTGATGGTAGAATGCTGCTTAAAGCTAGGGACATATCTGCCCTGTGACATGCATTCAGCTAGCTCAATCGTGTCTCTTCATATAGTCCAGAGAGGTACGTCTCAAGTCATTCACACCAACATGGGCTATGACAGAGTCATAACAGCACCTGTTGTTAACAGACTTAGCTGCTAGAATCCACCGTATCACGCATGCACTCGACAAGCAACTTAACGTGACTTTCTCCTTGTCTAGCCTGGAGAGGGGCACACCTGTGTGTGTCTCATGATAGAGCTTCCTATGACTAGTGTGTTGGGTTTGTGGCTGAGCCTTAGAGGATGTCAGACATACTATGTGTGATGCTTGGTGCCGTGTGTTGTGATGTGCTTGTGTGTTTTTGCTCTGGTGGCCTCTTTTGTTTAGGTATGTTTTTGCTGAGAACCCCCAGATATGTAGGAGTGGGCTGTACAGATGTGAGTGTTGTTAGAGGTATGGTGGTCGTAGTGTTTAAGCAGGCAGCCTTCTCAGTGCCAGATGTACTGGCTTGTGACAGACAGCAAGTATTCTAGGTTAATGTAATTTCAACTCTAACATATTGCGTTCCTAGGTGGTGGTAGTAGACGGTTTTCTGTATACAAAAGGCAGTTGCTACACTGTTTCAGGATGCCCATATCAACCAGACTAGCAGGAGAAACCATAGGATATTGTCCGTCCATGGTTATCAGAATCTGTGGAAGAGAAGCCAGGGCTAGAATGGGTACTATATGAGGAGAGTGCCTATAGGTGTGAGTAGGGGCTGGAAAAAATCAATACAGTAGCTGCAGGCGAGGGCCTCACTTACACAGGAGTGCCGGTAAGGGAAAAAATGCAAGTGAGATCTCTCGCAAAGGGTGAAAACAGCACAGCGGCAGTGTGCAACGTGCAAACAATCACAAACCCATGCAAATGCTGACTTCAAATACTACAAAAACAAAGTAAAATAGAAACACTGGAATTGACCTATCAACCCATGTTCCTGAGCTCTTAGCGCAACACCGTATGCCAGACCAGTTACAAGCAGTTCACTTACTTCCATTAAGTGCAGGCAGACCCTGGCCAACACAAGATAGTGTAGCAGGAAACACATGAATCACACAAACAGATCTGGATACAACAAACCTGTAACCAGACTATGCTAAAGATATTTAAACTCTGTTTAGGTTGATTTAACACTGGAGAACAGATACACACTTAAATATAACAGTAGCAAACTGATTTAAACAAATTAACCAATTAACCAGTAAAAAAGCTTAAAACTGCGCCCTGATCCAGCAGTCTTCAAATCAGACAGGTTTGAACTGCACATTCCTGCCACTAGGGTGCAGGGAACCCTCTTCAAAAAAGATGGCCTGGATTAGCGCTCAAATTATACAAACACAGCTAGATTCAGCAGGTCTGAACTTGGTCTATGCTACAGCAAACAAGACGCACCAATTTCAGAAAGAAACAGTTCAAATAAGCAGGCACAATAAGCCTTCAACCAGCAATTCCCAGCTCAGAAAGGCAGAATCTACCCTCTAACCTAGCCAAGAACTCTTAAAACTCCAACAGAACAGAAAACTTGAAACAAAAAAAATGTAATACAAGAATAAGATACGTGCCTGCCAATTAATATGTTCATAGTCTTCACCCACAGAAGTGCCCTGGCACTGTGCCGCCCATCATTAGTTCCCAGTGCCAAAAAAATCAAAATTTTTTTCCTTTCTGTAATGGTGGAAAAATTAAAAACCTTTTGTTTTGGTTTGTTATTCCCATTACCCATGAGGGGGTCAGCATCTCCTTCATGTTGCCTCTGCTCATTCCTTCACCTTCCAGACATGCAGTTCTCTGCTGATTCAGTGATCTGTTTCTGTTTTCTTCAGCCCAAATGCTGAGTCTCTCTGCTGATTTTAGCTCTAATCATTTGCCTCCAGTCAATCTAACTCAGACAGATTGTTAACCCTCTAGAAAGGGTGAACTGTCCATTTTCTGAGAATTGTACATCTCAGAGACCAGTCTGATTGTCCTTCTGGTTGCTGGTCTGTGATTCAGCTGGGACTAGCTGCAATCATTCTGCTTTAGTCAGGTTAGAATGCATCATTCCTTTGTCTTAGCATCTCATCCAACTGGCTTCTTGACAGTTGCCATACTCCTTGCTGACATCCTTACCTGCTCTCCTAACTAAGCTAATAAAAAGAAAAAACTATTGTGATATGAAACTCTGATGTTCACTGTGTGGCTGATTGTGAGTACAAACACCTTAGTGACCATTGTTCACAGGCTACAGGAATTCAATATCCACACCACTGAATCCTAATATGTGGATATCTAACTGCCAACCAATTAATATGTTCATAGGTTCATAGGATGAACTGTTATTGGCCTGGAGGCCCTTATAAGCCAGAAGAATTTCACCCATGTTCTCTCAAAGTCCACCTGTTTCACCTCTCCAGCAGGGACACAGGTGGGATCCCAGGGTATTTTCTGTTTCCCATCAGTCATGTTCCTCTTAAAGAGGGCTAGAGAGGTACTCTGCTTGACATACAGAGGTGTCTATTCCACAGATGGGATTCTTTGTGATAAAAATCTATCCTGCCAACAAGTTCTATTAATGTCACAGACCAGGTTAAGGCCTTGCATGTGGGTTGGGTGAGTGGAGTTTGACTTACAGATATGCAGCAACTCCATCAAGGCTGGGTGTGAGATGGCCTAGTATGCCAGACACAGGTCACCTCTAAGCAGTCTGTATGAGACTGAGTAGAGGGATAAGGCTTTTAGCCTATCTGTATAAGATACGTGTTTGAGACCCTGGATTTTCCTGGTCAGAAACCTCTGTGGTCTCTCAGCTGCTTCATGTGCTTGGCAGGTACATGCCGAAGGGGCATTGCACTTGATAATGGGCTTTATAAGGGAGGAGTACAGGGATATTATGACCTTGTTCCTGGATGAAATACCCTTATTTATGAGAGGCCATGTAGAAAGCCTCCAATGGAGGCAATAGTGGTCTAAAGTCATGTTGCTATCAACCTGGGTACCAAGTCCCTCAAGACTGATTGTGTGCTTAGTATGTTATTTTTAATGTGATAATTAGTGGGGATGCCATTTTCCCCAAAGGGGTTAATGATGCATTTCTTGGCATTCAGTTTGAGTCCATGCTTCTGGCACAGTCATTAGTTGGGTAAGGCCCTCTTGGAGGATGTTCACATCACTAGGGGAAGACAGCATCCAGCTTGCAGTCATCTGCAAATTTGGTCAGCCACAGACCACTGGTTTTGGCTTGCACCTCAGAAAAGTACATCCCAAATAGCAGAGGCTCCAAGACCGATCCTTGGGATACACCTTTCATTACAGGTCTACTACTAGAGGTGGCTTCCCTATTTGATTGAGTGGGTTCTATCAGTGAGCCAGTTAGCTACCCATCTGGATATAGGTTGATGCCTAGCTGGAGAGTTTATCTATTATGCCAGAGTGGGAACAGTGTCAAAGGTTTGGCTAGGTCAAGGTAGGCGGTGTGACAGTCTTCCTCATCCATGGCTTTGGTGACTGTTTCAAGAAGTGACCAAGTTTAACAGGCATGATCTCCTTTGACAAAACCAAACTGTGTGAGTCAGCGTTTGGAGGTTGCCAATGTCCTTGTTTAGAAGTCCATGATAATCCATTCCATGGCCTTGCAGATCACTAGTTAGGCTGATGGGCCTTTTTGCCTGGGTCAGTGGTCCACCTGGGGAAATGACAGTGGTTGTCCTCCATCAGCTGGGGCAAAGCTGGGCTCAGGCTTTTTGAATAGGTCCCAATGGAGCTGAGATCTCAATGAGTTTGTAAGATACAGCATATTATCGTCCCCCTGGACCTTTTTTAAATTTTTATTTAAACCCGCCTACCAGCAGGTTGGCTACATCTATGGTGTTGTGTTTTGGGTTCCACCAGTTCAGAGCAGATTTGGTGCTACCTTTGAGATTGTGGACATATGTGAAGAAGGCCTTGATTGTCCAAATTTTTTACTCAAGTTAGCCTTAGATTTCACCAGTGTTTTTTTGTCAAAGGGAGATTGCTTCCCCCACCCGCTCCTCTTGGTCCTCGGCTGGGCACTTTTTTCCCTTTTATTATACAGTTTGTTTATTGTTGCTGTCCACCAGACAGGTTTACTCTTCCTTGAGGAAGATGATTTGGTCCCGGTCAGGTATTGCTGAGTCCATACAGATATGTAGATCCTCATATAGTTTTTTGGTAGGCTTGGACATTAGTGCTAGTCAAGTGAAGTGGATAGAGGTTGTGAAGCTGCTGCAGGAGATTTCGCAGTCAGCTTAAAACTCCCTCTTTGTTTGATCTCTGACGGGGGTCAAGCAAGATGGTGACTTCAAAAGTGATCACTTTATGGTTGGATATTACCATCGAGGATGACACTGTAGGAGTGCTACAGCATACCATGTTGGATTAGGACCAGGTCCAGATATTTTCACCTCTTGTAGGGATGTTCTACTAGCTGATCCAATGCACTGGCATTGGGACGTAAGTAGAGAAATTTCTGGGCATTCATGTTTGGGCAAGAATAGGTCTTCCACTCATGGTTGGGTAGTTAAAGTCACTCAGGATCAGGGCAGAGGGGTTGAATTTGATAGATTCAAGCAAGTCCAGATAGGTAGAGCAGCCTGGAGTCATGGCTGGGGCCACAGCTAGCTACGCATTTGAATAGGTGTTTTGTCAACAGTTAACTGCACTTGGAGTGCCTCCTATGAAGTCATATATCATTTGACCAGCCTGGGAGGTGCATATCTGATAAATATTGAAACTCCACCTCCTTTGGCTTTGTAACCCTCCCCGCTTTGGGGTCTGAAAGCATGGTAGGATGAGTAAACCTGGTAAGGCTAGTGCTCCACAGCCTCAAACCAGGTTTCAGTGACTGCACAAAATGTCAGCATCTTCCAGGCAAGGAATGCTTGCACGATCGCAGCTTCTAAGACTTCAGCTGCTTAGCAGCATGACCTTCAAATTTCGCTTAGAATTTTTCTATGTTGGTAATTTTGTGCTCAAGGACTTTGCCTAAAAAGGCACTATGGGGGAGGCAAGAGCCTTGCCAGAAGTTTCTCCGAAGCCCAGGGATACAGATGAAGGCCATTTCTGGCAAAACATCGGTCCATCAATCATAACCTTCCATGCTGTCAGGGTACTGATCCCCTTGAAATGATTAAAAGCAGAAACTAAGCCAATTGTTGAAGTCAATCATTTTCAGTTTTTGAGGCATCATTCTGGTGATGGTAGAATGCTGCTTAAAGTTAGGGACATATCTGCCCTGTGACATGTATCATTCAGCTTAGCCTTAATCGGTTCCTTCATATAGTCCAGGAGAGGTACCTCAGTCATTCACACTAACATGGGCTATGACAGAGCTTCATAACAGCACCTGTTGTTACCAGACTTAGCTGCTAGAATCCAATCAGATCACGATGCACCTCGACAAGCAACTTTAACTTGACTTTCTCCTTGTCTAGCCTGGAGAGGGGCACACTGTGTGTGTCTCTATGATAGAGCTTCCTATGACTAGTAGTGTTGGGCTCTGTGGCTGAGCCTTAGAGGATGTCAGACATACCATGTGTGATGCTTGGTGCCGTAGGCTGATGTGCTTGTGTGTTTTGCTCTGGTGGCCTTTGTTTAGGGGTATGTTTTGCTGAGAACCCCAGATATGTAGGAGGCTGTACAGGACGTGAGTGCTAGTTAGAGGTATGGTGGTCGTAGTGTTTAAGCAGGCAGCCTTCTCAGTGCCAGATGTACTGGCTTGTGACAGACAGCAAGTATTCTAGGTTAATGTAATTTCAACTCTAACATATTGCGTTCCTAGGTGGTGGTAGTAGACGGTTTTCTGTATACAAAAGGCAGTTGCTACACTGTTTCAGGATGCCCATATCAACCAGACTAGCAGGAGAAACCATAGGATATTGTCCGTCCATGGTTATCAGAATCTGTGGAAGAGAAGCCAGGGCTAGAATGGGTACTATATGAGGAGAGTGCCTATAGGTGTGAGTAGGGGCTGGAAAAAATCAATACAGTAGCTGCAGGCGAGGGCCTCACTTACACAGGAGTGCCGGTAAGGGAAAAAATGCAAGTGAGATCTCTCGCAAAGGGTGAAAACAGCACAGCGGCAGTGTGCAACGTGCAAACAATCACAAACCCATGCAAATGCTGACTTCAAATACTACAAAAACAAAGTAAAATAGAAACACTGGAATTGGACCTATATCAACCCATGTTCCTGAGCTCTTTAGCAACACCGTATGCCAGACCAGGTTACAAAGTAAAGCTCCACTTACTTCCATTATGTGGCAGACCCTGGCCAACACAAGATAGTGTAGCAGGAAACACATGAATCACACAAACAGATCTGGATACAACAAACCTGTAACCAGACTATGCTAAAGATATTTAAACTCTGTTTGTTGATTTTAACACTGATACCCAAATATAACAGTAGCAAACCGATTTAAACAAATTCAACCAATTAACCAGTAAAAAGCTTAAAACTGCGCCTGATCCAGCAGTCTTCAAATCAGACAGGTTCGAACTGCACATTCCTGCCACTAGGGTGCAGGGAACCCTCTTCAAAAAAGATGGCCTGGATTAGCGCTCAAATTATATACAAACACAGCTTAGATTCAGCAGGTCTGAACTTGGTCTATGAAGTTAAACAAGACGACCAATTTCAGGAAAGAAACAGTTCAAATAAGTAGGCACAATAAGCCTCTCTAACCAGCAATTCCCAGCTCAGAAAGGCAGAATCTGCCCTAACCTAGCCAAGAACTCTAAACTCCAACAGAACAGAAAACTTGAAACAAAAAAATGTAATACAAGAATAAGAGATAATGGGCTCAAGCACTAATATGTTCATAGTAGTCTCACCCACAGAAGTGCCCCTGGCACTGTGCCTTCTTATCATTAGTTCCCAGAGCCCCTATCAAGTAGAGCCACTGAGTGATCCCTGGGTGAATTTTCTATTTCCCATCCACTCATCAAGATTTCTCTTGAAGAGGGCTAGTGAGGTGCTCTGCTTGACATGTATGGGAAGTCTATTCCAGAGCATGGGCAGTCTCTGGGTTATGAACCTGTCCCTCCCAGCATGTTCTGTTGATTGTGGTAATGAGGTTGAGGTCTCTGGAGTGTGTGGTGCAGAGGGATTGGGATTCCTTTATATGTAGCATTTCTAACAGAGTTGGGCCAGACATGGCTTTGTAAAGTCAAGCAGAGATCTCCTCTTAGTAGACATCATGAGACAGAGAATAGCTGGAGTTTTTTTGAGTCTGTCCGTGTAGGACATGTGTTTAAGGTCTACAATCCTCTTCATGAGTTACTTTTGTGGCCTCTCCGGCTTTTGCAGGTGTCTAGTGAGGTACATGCCAAATGGGGCATTATACTCTATGACTGGTCTAATGAGGGAAGAGTAGAGAGAAATGATGACCTTTTCTTCCTGGATGCAAAACCCCTGGTAATGAGATGTGCCACACAGAAGGACTTTCTGACCACTGTGGCAATGTGGTGGTCGAAGGAGAGGTTGCTGTCAACCCATGTCCCCAGATCTCTTAGAACGCCTTCAGTATTCACTGAGGTCCCATCGATGTGGTAGTTAGTGGGAAATGAGTTTTTCCCAAAGGGGATGATGACACATTTTCTGGCATTAAGCTTAAGGCCATGGTTTCGACACCAGTCACTGGTCTCAGTGAGGCCTTTCTGTGGTGTGGATAGTCTACATCAATTTTGGCTTAGTTAATAATGGCTCCCAGCTTGCAGTTGTCTGCGAATTTGGTCAGCCATAGTCCCTCCGTGTTGGCCTGGAGTTCTGAGAAGTAGATGCCAAACAGGAGAGGACCCAGGACCGATCTCTGTGGGACTCCACTCATGACTGGTCGGCAGTCTGCCTTGGAGTCCGCTATTTTAACACTGTGTTCTATCTGTGAGCCAATTTGCAAGCCACCTAACGATATAGGGGTCGATGCTTAGTTTGGTGAGTTTATCAATAATTCCTGAGTGAGAAATGGTATCAAAGGCCTTGGCCAGATCGAAGTACGCAGTATGAATTTGCCTTACCTTCATCCACCACTCTGGTGACGGACTCAAAGTCAACCAGGTTGAGCATAAGCGATCCACCTTTCACAAAACTAAATTGTGTGGGATCTAGAGTTTGGAGATTCCCTATATCCTTGTTAATTTGGTCGATGGTTATGCGCGCCACAGCCTTACATATCAGACTTGTCAGACTAATGGGGTGATCATTTCCATGGTCTGTAGTTGCTCCCCCATTATGGAGAGGGATGACTGTAGCAGTGCACCATTGGTAGGGACAAAGCCTGAGGTGAAGCTGTGAGTGAACAGAGCACACAGACGTGGTGCCAGTTCACTTTGTAATTCATGTAGAACACAGCCAGGGATATTATCAGGTCCCATAGAAGCTGTATTCGTGGCCTTAGACAATGCAGCTTTAACCTGTGCTGCAGTAATGCAGGGTGCCTGGGCATTCTCTGGTATTGAGATCATCCTTTAGGGGAGAGAGGGGCAAGTTGGCACTGAATCTGTCGGCCAGTATGTTGGCACATTCTTGTCTCAGTATAGAGGTACCATTGTGCAGTAACTCAGGAGCAAATCTGGGTATTGCCATGAGATTCTTGATATAACTATAGAAGGCTTTTGGTTGTTTTAGTGTCTGCCGCAATTCTCCCTTCATAGCTGGCTTTGAGGTTTTGATGAGGGATCGCGAACTTTGTTGAGGCTAATATGGAAGTTTCTCCAGTCTTGGGACTTCCTTCTGCAACAGTTTCTCCTTCTTGCTGTATAGTTTATTAATGGCAGGGACCACCAGGATTGGCTTCCTCTTTTTTTTGGAGGAGAACATCTTGGTTCTGTTGGTATAGTTCCATGCATTTAGGCTACGTATCTCGCATATGCACTGGTGTATAATTTTGGCAAGTCATGCATCATTTTCCATTGGCATGGTGCGGGGAAGTGTTTCACCTCTGCTTTTAGGAGTCCAGTTAGCTTTGGAGAAGTTTTTCATGGTGGATACCTTTGCGGGGTGGTGATGTAGACTTCCATGGTGATTAGTTTGTGGTTGGATCTAACCAGGGAGGAATTGACTATTGGTGTAGAGCAACAGTTGCCCATGTTAGTAATAACCAGATCAAGGATGTTGCTTCCTCTAGTGAGGGTAAGAATGAGCTGGTCCAGGGCACTGGAACTGATGAATTCCAGGAAGCATTGGGCCAGTGCATTGGTGCTTGAGTAGTTCTCAACTGACGGAGAAGTTGAAGTCTCCTAGTATGAGAGTGTTGGGTTGGACCTTGATAGATTCCTAGGTGCTTAGGAACGTGGAGTGAGAGTCTAGGGACATGGTTGGGGACCTACAGCAGGCTAGGACCTGGATCACAGTCTTACCCAATGTTAGCTAAAATTTGTGCTATCTCAGATGCATTATGCTGGGCTACTTGTCTGGAGGTGTGCATATCCTTTATGAATATGGAGACACCACCACCTTTGGAGCTTCAGTCCATGTTTCTGGGCTGAAAGGTGTGGAATGAGTTATAGCCTGGTAGCATGGAGTGCTTTCTGCTGATTTAAACCAGGTCAACGCTACAGCACAAATGTCGATGTTCTCCACTTTGAGGAGTGCTTTGAGCAAGTGCATCTTGAGATTTAGACTTCTAGCGTTGAGCAGCACGACCCTCAGACTGCATTTATTTTTATAGCGGTTCTGGTGGTAATTTGGTCTTTTGAACTCTGCTTAAAAAAGGCACTATAGGGGTGGCAGTAGCCTTAGCCAGTACCCAGAAACTCAGGGGTGACAGATGCAGGCCATCTCTGTTAAACCACTGAAGTCTGTCAATCATGTCATCCCACGCAGACAGATACTGGATCCACTTACAATGTCACCAGAAACTTAGCCAATTGTTGCAAGTCAATCATTTTTTGTTTGCACTGTGGTATCATTCTGGGTGACAGTAGAATACTGCTCAGGGCTAGTGTCATACCTGCCTGGGCCACATAATCGGAGAGCTCCACCCATACCCCCTTTTCATGTAGTCCAGGGAGGGCATCCAGCTCCACCCACATGGACAATGACAGAGTCATACTTGTAATTGTTGTGGAGTGACCTGAGTGCATGTGTTGTGTGTCGGACTCTGGCACCTGATAGACAGCAGACTTGTTTTATTTTTATTTTATTTTACATTTGTTGACCGGGCTAGTCTAACTGGATATATGTCCATTTTCAGAAGAAGCCCAGGGAGAAAAGCTCCACATAAAACAAAGCAGAATATTGCAACGACAGATACAGTTCACTTGTCAGACACAATAATTGTATACAAGGTAACATAATAATTATGATAAACAAAATAAGAGTTTTTTTTTTTTTTTGACGAAACACTAGTAGAAGAAAGAAAGCATTTAAAAGGGTGTGAGACATTTGAAAAAAAGTTGTGTATATGTCACAGAAGAACAGATATTTATTTACAAGGCAGGGACCCATCTATAAAGCAGTGACACATTTGCAAAGGCCTTCATGGGTACAATTATCCTTATCTATAATAGTCTCTGCGAAGAATGAGTTTTGTAAAGTCTCAGGATAGCTATATGAGCAATTAACAGAAGGGAAGGAGGTAATGGTCTTAAAAGTAGCTATTAGGGGAGTAGTATTTAATGCTAGACTTTGGGATAACAGGAACAGGCGTCAGTCAAGGTTGGTACAAGGACATAGCCAGTGGGTTTTAAGGTATATTTTGCGTACCTTTTTGAATAGTGGAGTGGAAGAAAGATGCAAGTTCACAGCAGGAAGCCTAAGAGTCCAACTGCAGGAACTCATACCTCCTCTTCTGCACCTGAATCCGGAGAAAAATCCCATTTAAAAAAAACTCCATCATCCTAGAGATTGTTAGCCCAAAAGAAATTTCCTCAAAAGGAGCATCAGAACTAGTAGATTCCTCTTTCTCAGACCCACAATCTAAAAAAGAGGGATCTGAGAGGAGTAGGCAAGGGATTCCTTACCTGAATCCGCCTCCTCCTCAGAGGAATCCTGTTCCCTGGATCTTTTAAGGGGGGGTAGAGGACCAAGGAGGCGCTGGAAAAGAAACACTGAGGAGGTTTTAATGCCATCAAAGCATTAAGTGAAATTTTGCCATTTACTCTGTAGGTCCTTAGGAGATGAAGCAATAAGTTTAATTTTTCTGAAATTTCTTTAAAGGGATGTCTGCCTTATGAAATGCTGAAGGATTGGACCATGGAAGGTATTCAAATAAGGGTAGTAGGGATCACTTCTCTGACTAAAATTTGAGGAACACTCCTAGGCTCTTCAGAAATAATCAACCGTGGTTCCCCCTGAACTTACGCTGAGTCTGTCTGAAAGGCCTCCAAGAAGGTACCTATGGTCGGATCCCCACCTGCTTCTAACACGGTTGTGGCTGAAGAATCCAAGGATGAAGCTGGGCGAACCGTTGGATTTTAACTTGCTTCAGGAGAGACATCCGGTGGAGGTTGTACAGCAGAAGAATCCAGCCTCGATTTCATGGCCGCCTTCCTGGATGGCTGCCCCCTGAATGGGAAGTTCCTTCCATAGCATCTTTAGCTAAGAGTTTAGGACACTGACTCTACATACAATGCCAAAGAAGAAAGCCTACTATGGAGGGTCTTGGGAACAAAGGCCTAAACAGGAGGCATAGTCATGGGAAGGAGCGAGGCAAAACACACACTGCTTGTGATGGTCTTTATGAGGAATCGTCTCCCACACTGGCATTTACGATTCTTGAATGACATGAAACCCCTGAAGCAACAAAGAATAAACAAAAGATAAGATATAAAGAAAAACCTCAAAGGGGTACTTGTCTGCAACAGCTTGGTGAAACAGCAACGGAACAGTTGTTCAGACCAACGATCAAGAGATGTTGCTCAGACCAGTGACAAAGAAATTCTGAAGATGGTATGTTCAGACATCACCTTTATACCCTACACTATGCAAGGAGCACATGTGTGACGAATGGTGCACCTTAAAGCAACCTAAATGCTTTGGTATACTGGCTGGACGTCAAGCTGCCCCTGGAAGGGGATCCCTAGAGTAAAGAATACTGCAACAGTGAAACTGATTGATATATTATGTAGAACACAGCACCTGTTTTGAACTCGAGACCACAAGGACTAGGACTAGTTTGTGGTGTCCAGAACCAGTTTTTTTTTTTTTTTTTAATAAAAACTTTTACTGGTCAGATGAACTATGCCTGCAGGATATTTTGTGGCCCAGAGGTCAAATGGGCCAATGACTTCATAAACTCAATGGCTATGTCTAGCTTCCTTCACCCAGATGTTGTCAAAATATCAGTCTTCCTTTTGCTTTTTGGTTTTCTTTTTTGACTGTGAGGGGGTGTCCATATTGGGAGTTTCTGTGGACATGGTGGCTCGCACAAGACCGTTCAGCTGATTATTCTCTACATAAATTTTGAAGAAAAAATTTTTTTTAAAAAAAAAAAAACCAAAAAA